>NW_027671350.1:0-30000 GCF_964165515.1 Mesoplodon bidens
CAGTGCGGAAGTTGGCAATTTACATCCCGCTCATCAGCATAACAAGGCTCCCTGTTCTCTAGAGCATGTCGTGCATTCCTGGTTTTTACCCATTTTGTGGATGTCCCTTTTGACCGGTGGGAAGTGATACTTCTTTGTAGTGCAGGTTTGCATTGCCCGCTGGCTTCCTTGGCCAAAAAGGGCGTATGCGTTTTCTCCTGAATATATTCAGGAGAAAACACATATGCCCTTTTTGACCAAGTGCATCATTGTCGAAGATGTGCCCCTCTTCCTGTGCTTTAGAGGCAATTCCTACATACCTCTTGAAATCTGTTTCCTGCTATTTTGTCTCTCTTTCAAGTCCGCCACATTGCCTTCCCTCAACAGATTTTTGGACGATAGATGTACTTTATTACTCTGCCTGTTTGTGAATTGATGTGCCCCTGAGCTCCATTTTTCAACTCGTTTTTTGTGAGCTGAACGCAAGTCCAAAATTTTTGTTCAAGACCTATACTGGTTCTCGGTGGGTGGCTGAGACTTTGGTTAATTCTTCTGCCTGCCGGTAAATTAGAGTGACATGTGCCTGTCCAAATGCCTAACAGCTACTCTGTCACTGGTTCTCCCTCTTCCCTTCCATCCTCTGCCAATCTGGCAACCTGTGCAAACCAGGAGGTTAAAGGGGCTGTCTCTCCAATTTGGGAGATGGATACTATAGCAGTTGGAATGTGAAACCGGAACACCAGGAGATGGACTATTTGTTGAGTTTTAGAAACATTTCGTATTCACAGTGTGTCCATTCTCTAGGTTTCCCGTACATGTTATAGCAGTAGTAATGTAACCTTCAACTTGTAGAGTTGGGACCCATGGAATGGGGGCCGTGCATTATTGCTTTAAAGGGTCTGCATTTGCTCACCCAATCTCACCAATACTCACAGGCCCATGTGTCCAGCCTTATGCCACATCCAGCTGTCATTGTAGATAGGGTCATTCCAGGTTTCATCAAAAACCCTGAAGGAATTGTAAAGAATTTCCCTGTTTTTTGCTTGTGTTTTTGAAATTCCTTTTTATACTGGGTTTGAGCTGATTCTCGCTGCCATGTTTATGCCAGTCTAGACACACTTGATTCCCTTACGGAGACATATCAATACAGAGGTTTTAAGTTTCTTAATAGTCAGATCTATTCCTCTGCGGGAAATATGGGGTTTTGAGTCCCTTTCACTGAGGAAGGTGTAGGTCTTGTCTATTCCAAATTTGGTTTTACAAACGGTACCTGTGCTTATATCAAACTCTGGTTTTATGCATCACCCCACCTCTCCTTCCCGCTTAAGCAGGAATAAGAGTGTTTTCTAAATGTGAGACTCTGTTCTCTTTTTTAACTCAGTTCATGTGTAGCCATGTTTACAGAATCTTCATAAGAGATGTCTTATGATAAGTTTCTTTTTCTGTGTGACTTATTTCACTTAGAATCATCGTACCAGAATCCACTCACTTTGCTGCTCCTGGTTTTATGGCATTGATTTCATGGCTGAGCGATATTCCATCGTATATAAGTACAACAATTTTTTGAACCATTTTTATATTTCCTGGGATATTTAAGGTGTACCCAAGTTGAGGTTCTTGTAAGCAGTGCAGCCCTAAATTTGTGGGTATCTCTGTCTTATTGATTTTCAGTTTTCCCAAGGTATATTCCCTAGACTGGAAGTGCCCTTGGCTCTGTAGCTCTGTTGTTTACTTGTTTTAGGGAAAACAATGCACTCCTCCAGTGAGGCAGTTGGCAATTTACATCCCGCCCATCAGCATAACAAGGCTCCCTGTTCTCCAGGGCCTGTCTTTCCTTTCTGGTTTTTACATATTTGTGGATGTCCCTTTTGACCGGTGGGAAGTGATACTTCTTTGTAGTGCAGATTTGCATTGCCCACTTGCTTGCTTGGCCAAAACGGGCGTATGCGTTTTCTCCTGAATATATTCAGGAAATAACGTATACGCCCTTTTTGGCCAAGTGCATCATTAGAGAAGTTGTGCCCCTCTTCCTGTGCTTTACAAGCGATTCCAACGTACCTCTTGAAATCTGTTTCCTGCTATTCTGCCTCGCTTTCAAGTCCGCCTCGTTGCCTTCCCTCAACAGATTTTTGGACGATAGTTGTCCTTTATTACTCTGCCAGTTTGTGAATTGCTGGGCCCCTGAGCTCCATTTTTCAACTTGTTTTTTCTGAGCTGTACGCAAGTCCAAAATTTTGGTTCAGGACCTATACTGGTTCCTGGTGGGTGGCTGAGACTTTGGTTAATTCTTCTTCCTGCCGGGAAATTAGAATGGCATGAGCCCTTTCAAATGCCTAACAGCTACTCTCTCATTGGTTCTCCCTCTTCCCTTCCATCCTCTGCAAAATTGGCAACCTGTGCGAAACAGGAGCTTAAAGGTTCTGTCTCTCCACGTAGGGAGATTGATAGTAAAGCAGTTGGAAAGTCAACCTGGAGCACCAGGAGAGGGATTATTCGTTGAGTTTTAGAAACCTTTTGTATTAACAGTGTGTCCATTCTCTAGGTTTCCCATACATGTTATAGCTATAGTAATATTCCCTTCAACCTGGAGAGTTGGTACCCATGGAATGGGGGCCATGCATTTTTGCTTTAAAGGGTCTGCATTTGCTCACCAAATCTCACCAATCCTCTCACTCCCAAGTGTCCAGCCTTATACCACATCCAGCTGTCATTGTAGATAGGGTCATTCCAGGTTTCATCAGAGACCCTGAAGGAATTGTAAAGAATTTCCCTGTTTTTTGGTTTTGTTTTTGAAATTCCGTTTTATAGTGGGTTTGAGCTGATTCTCGCTGCCATGTTGATGCCAGTCTAGACACACTTGATTCCCTTACGGAGACATATCAATACATACGTTTTAAGATTTTACTAGTCAGATCTATTCCTCTGCGGGAAATATGGGGTTTTGAGTCCCTTTCACTTAGGAAGGTGTTGGTCTTGTCTATTCCACAGTTGGTTTTAGAAACGGTACCAGTGCTTATATCAAACTCTGGTTTTATGCATCACCCCACATCTCGTTCCCCCTTAAACAGGCATAAGAGTGTTTTCTAAATGTGAGACTCTGTTCTCTTTCCTAATTCAGTTCATGTGTAGCCATGTTTACAGGATCTTCATAACTGATATCTTATGATAAGATTCTTTTTCTGTGTGACTTATTTCACTTAGAATCATCGTACCTGAATCCACTCACTTTGCTGCTCCTGCTCTTATGACATTGATTTCATGGCTGAAGGACATTCCATCGTACGTAAGTACCACAAATTTTTGAACCATTTTTATATTTCCTGGGATATTTAAGGTGTACCCAAGTTGAGGTTCTTGTAAGCACTGCAGCCCTAAATTTGGGGGTGACACTGTCTTATTGATTTTTAGTGTTCCCAAGGTATATTCCCTACTGGAAGTTCCCTTTGTTCTGTAGCTCTGTTGTTTACTTGTTTTAGGGAAGACAATGCACTCCTCCAGTGAGGCAGTTGGCAATGTACATCCCGCCCATCAGCATAACAAGGCTCCCTGTTCTCCAGGGCCTGTCTTGCCTTTCTGGTTTTTACACATTTTGTGGATATCCCTTTTGACCTGTGGGAAGTGATACTTCTTTGTAGTGCAGATTTGCATTGCCCACTTGCTTGCTTGGCCAAAAAGGGCGTATGCGTTTTCTCCTGAATATATTCAGGAGAAAACGCATACGCCCTTTTTGGCCAACTGCATCCTTGTCGCAGTTGTGCCCCTCTTCCTGTGCTTTAAAGGCGATTCCAACGTACCTATTGAAAACTGTTTCCTGGTATTCTGCCTTTCTTTCAAGTCTGCCTCCTTGCCTTCCCTCAACAGATTTTTGGACGATAGTTTTCCATAATTACTCTGCCAGTTTGTGAATTGCTGTGCCCCTGAGCTCCATTTTTAAACTCGGTTTTTGTGAGCTGTATGCAAGTCCAAAATTTTGGTTCAGGACCTATACTGGTTCCTGGTGGGTGGCTGAGACTTTGGTTAATTCTTCTTCCTGCCAGGAAATTAGAGTGACATGTGTCCGTACAAATGTCTAACAGCTAATCTCTCATTGGTTCTCCCTCTTCCCTTCCATCCTCTGCCAATTTGGCAACCTGTGAGAACGAGGAGGTTAAAGGGACTGTCTCTCCAAGTTGAGAGATTGATAGTAAAGCAGTTGGAAAGTCAAACCGGAGCACCAGGAGAGGGACTATTCGTTGAGTTTTAGAAACCTTTTGTATTCACAGTGTGTCCATTCTCTAGGTTTCCCATACATGTTATAACTGTAGTAATATTCCGTTCAACCTGGAGAGTTGGGACCCATGGAATGGGGGCCATGTATTTTTGCTTTAAAGGGTCTGCATTTGCTCACCCAATCCCACCAATCGTCTCAGTCCCAAGTGTCCAGCCTTATAACACATCCAGCTGTCATTGTAGATAGGGTCATTCCAGGTTTCATCAGAGACCCTGATGGAAATGTAAAGAATTTCCCTGTTTTTTGGTTTTCTTTGTGAAATTCCTTTTTATAGTGGGTTTGAGCTGATTCTCGCTGCCATGTTTATGCCAGTCTAGACACACTTGATTCCCTTACAGAGACATATGAATACATAGGTTTTAAGATCCTTGCTAGTCAGATCTATTCCTCTGCGGGAAATATGGTGTTTTGAGTCCCTTTCACTGAGGAAGGTGTAGGTCTTGTCTATTCTACAGTTGGTTTTAGAAATGGTACCTGTACTTATATCAAACTCTGATTTTATGCATCACCCCACCTCTCCTTTCCCCCTAAGCAGGCATAAGAGTGTTTTCTAAATGTGAGACTCTGTTCTCTTTCCTAACTCAGTTCATGTGTAGCCATGTTTACAGGATCTTCATAAGTGATATCTTATGATAAGTTTCTTTTTCTGTGTGACTTATTTCACTTAGAATCATCGTACCTGAATCCACTCACTTTACTGCTCCTGGTCTTATGACATTGATTTCATGGCTGAGGGATATTCCATCGTACATAAATACCACAGTTTTTTGAACCATTTGTATATTTCCTGGGATATTTAAGGTGTACCCACTTTGAGGTTCTTGTAAGCAGTGCAGCCCTAACTTTGGGGGTGGCACTTTCTTATTGATTTTCAGTTTTGCCAAGGTATATTCCCTAGACTGGAAGTGCCCTTGGCTCTGTAGCTCTGTTGTTTACTTGTTTTAGGGAACACAATGCACTCCTCCAGTGAGGCAGTTGGCAATTTACATCCCGCCCATCAGCATAACAAGGCTCCCTGTTCTCCAGGGCCTGTCTTTCCTTTCTGGTTTTTACATATTTGTGGATGTCCCTTTTGACCGGTGGGAAGTGATACTTCTTTGTAGTGCAGATTTGCATTGCCCACTTGCTTGCTTGGCCAAAAAGGGCGTATGTGTTTTCTCCTGAATATATTCAGGAAACAACGTATACGCCCTTTTTGGCCAAGTGCATCATTAGAGAAGTTGTGCCCCTCTTCCTGTGCTTTACAAGCGATTCCAACGTACCTCTTGAAATCTGTTTCCTGCTATTCTGCCTCGCTTTCAAGTCCGCCTCGTTGCCTTCCCTCAACAGATTTTTGGACGATAGTTGTCCTTTATTACTTTGCCAGTTTGTGAATTGCTGGGCCCCTGAGCTCAATTTTTCAACTTGTTTTTTCTGAGCTGTACACAAGTCCAAAATTTTGGTTCAGGACCTATACTGGTTCCTGGTGGGTGGCTGAGACTTTGGTTAATTCTTCTTCCTGCCGGGAAATTAGAATGACATGAGCCCTTTCAAATGCCTAACAGCTACTCTCTCATTGGTTCTCCCTCTTCCCTTCCATCCTCTGCAAAATTGGCAACCTGTGCGAAACAGGAGCTTAAAGGTTCTGTCTCTCCAATTTGGGAGATTGATAGTAAAGCCGTTGGAAAGTCAAACCGGATCACCAGGAGAGGGACTACTCGTTGAGTTTTAGAAACCTTTTGTATTCACAGTGTGTCCATTCTCTAGGTTTCCCGTACATGTTATAGCTGTACTAATATTCCCTTCAACATGGACAGTTGAGACCCATGGAATGGGGGCCATGCATTTTTGCTTTAAAGGGTCTGCATTTGCTCACCCAATCTCACCAATCCTCTCAGTCCCATGTGTCCAGCCTTATACCACATCCAGCTGTCATTTTAGACAGGGTCATTCCAGGTTTCATCAGAGACCCTGAAGGAATTGAAAAGAATTTCCCTGTTTATTGGATTTGTTTTTGAAATTCCTTTTTATAGTGGGTTTGAGCTGATTCTCGCTGCCATGTTTATGCCAGTCTAGACACACTTGATTCCCTTACAGAGACATATCAATACATAGCTTTTAAGATTCTTACTAGTCAGATCTATTCCTCTGCGGGAAATATGGGGTTTTGAGTCCCTTTCACTGAGGAAGGTGTAGGTCTTGTCTATTCCAAAGTTGTCTTTAGAAATGGTACCTGTGCTTATGTCAAACTCTGGTTTTATGCATTACCCCACCTCTCCTTCCCCCTTAAGCAGGCATAAGAGTGTTTTCTAAATGTGAGACTCTGTTCTCTTTCCTAACTCAGTTCATGTGCAGCCATGTTTACAGGATCTTCATAAGTGATATCTTATGATAAGATTCTTTTTCTGTGTGACTTATTTCACTTAGAATCATCGTACCTGAATCCACTCACTTTGCTGCTCCTGGGCTTATGACATTGATTTCATGGCTGAGGGATATTCCATCGTACATAAATACCACAGTTTTTTGAACCATTTTTATATTTCCTGGGATATTTAAGGAGTACCCAAGTTGAGGTTCTTGAAAGCAGTGCAGCCCTAAACATGGGGGTGTCTCTGTCTTATTGATTTTCAGGTTTCCCAAGGTATATTCCCTAGACTGGAAGTGCACTTGGCTCTGTAGCTCTGTTGTTTATTGTTTTAGGGAACAAAATGCACTCCTCCAGTGAGGCAGTTGGCAATTTACATCCCGCCCATCAGCATAACAAGGCTCCATGTTCTCCAGGGCCTGTCTTGCCTTTCTGGTTTTTACACATTTGTGGATGTCCCTTTTGACCGGTGGGAAGTGATACTTCTTTGTAGTGCAGGTTTGCATTGCCCGGTTGCTTGCTTGGCCAAAAATGGCGTATGCGTTTTCTCCTGAATATATTCAGGAGAAAACGCATACGCCCTTTTTGCCAAGTGCGTCATTGTCGAAGTTGTGCCCCTCTTCCTGTGCTTTAAAGGCGATTCCAACGTACCTCTTGAAATCTGTTTCCTGCTATTCTGCCTCGCTTTCAAGTCCGCCTCGGTGCCTTCCCTCAACAGATTTTTGGACGATAGTTGTCCTTTATTACTCTGCCCGTTTGTGAATTGCTGTGCCCCTGAGCTCCATTTTTCAACTCGTATTTTGTGAGCTGTACGCTAGTCCAAAATTTTGGTTCACGACCTATACTGCTTCCAAGTGGGGGGCTGAGACTTTTGTTAATTCTTCTTCCTGCTGGGAAATTAGAGTGACATGTGCCCGTTCAAATGCCTAACATCAACTCTCTCATTGGTTCTCAATATTCCCTTCCATCCTCTGCAAAATTGGCACCCTGTGCGAACCAGGAGCTTAAAGGGGCTGTCTCTCCATTTTGGGAGATTGATAGTAAAGCAGTTGGAAAGTCAAACCGGAGCACCAGGAGAGGGACATTTCGTTGAGTTTTAGAAACCATTTGTATTCACAGTGTGTCCATTCTCTAGGTTTCCCATACATGTTATAGCTGTAGAAATATTCCCTTCAACCTGGAGAGTTGGGACCCATGGAATGGGGGCCATGCATTTTTGCTTTAAAGGGTCTGCATTTGCTCACCCAATCTCACCAATCCTCTCAGTCCCAAGTGTCCAGCCTTATACCACATCCAGCTGTCATTGTAGATAGGGTCATTCCAGGTTTCATCAGAGACCCTGAAGGAAATGTAAAGAATTTCCCTGTTTTTTGGTTTTGTTTTTGAAATTCCCTTTTATAGTGGGTTTGAGCTGATTCTCGCTGTCATGTTTATGCCAGTCTAGACACACTTGATTCCTTTACAGAGACAATTCAATACAGAGGTTTTATGATTCTTACTAGTCAGATCTATTCCTCTGCGGGAAATATGGTGTTTTGAGTCCCTTTCACTGAGGAAGGTCTAGGTCTTGTCTATTCCCCAGTTGGTTTTACAAATGGTACCTGTACTTATATCAAACTCTGGTTTTATGCATCACCCCACCTCTCCTTTCCCCTTAAGCAGGCATAAGAGTGTTTTCTAAAGGTGAGACTCTGTTCTCTTTCCTAACTCAGTTCATGTGTAGCCATGTTTACAGGATCTACATAAGTCATATCTTAAGATAAGTTTCTTTTTCTGTGTGAATTATTTCACTTAGAATCATCGTACCTTAATCCATTCACTTTGCTGCTCCTGGTCTTATGACATTGATTTCATGGCTGAGGTATATTCCATCGTACATAAATACCACAGATTTTTGAACCATTTTTATATTTCCTGGGATTTTTAAGGTGTACCCAATTTGAGGTTCTTGTAAGCAGTGCAGCCCTAAATTTGGGGGTGGCTCTGTCTTACTGATTTTCAGTTTTCCCAAGGTATATTTCCTAGACTGGAAGTGCCCTTGGCTCTATAGCTCTGTTGTTTCCTTGTTGTAGGGAAAGCAATGCACTCCTCCAGTGAGGCAGTTGGCAATTTACATCCCGCCCATCAGCATAACAAGGCTCCCTTTTCTCCAGGGCCTGTCTTGCCTTTCTGGTTTTTACACATTTGTGGATGTCCCTTTTGACGGGTGGCGGTGATACTTCTTTGTAGTGCAGATTTGTATTGCCCACTTGCTTGCTTGGCCAAAAAGGGCGTATGCGTTTTCTCCTGAATATATTCAGGAAAAAACGCATACGCCCTTTTTGGCCAAGTGCGTCATTGTCGAAGTTGTGCCGCTCTTCCTGTGCTTTAAAGGCGATTCCAACGTACCTCTTGAAATCTGTTTCCTGCTATTCTGTCTCACTTTCAAGTCCGCCTCGTTGCCTTCCCTCAACAGATTTTTTGGACGATAGTTGTCCTTTATTACTCTGCCAGTTTGTGAATTGCTGTGCCCCTGAGCTCCATTTTTCAACTCGTTTTTTGTGAGCTGTACGCAAGTCCAAAATTTTGGTTCAGGACCTATACTGGTTCCCGGTGGGTGGCTGAGACTCTGATTAATTCTTCTTCCTGCCGGGAAATTAGAGTGACATGTGCCCGTCCAAATGCCTAACAGGTACTCTCTCATTGCTTCTCCCTCTTCCCTTCCATCCTCTGCCAAATTGGCAACATGTGCGAACCCAGAGGTTAAAGGGGTTGTCTTTCCAAGTTGGGAGATTGATAGTAAAGCAGTTGGAAATTCAAACCGGAGCACCGGGAGAGGGACTACTCGTTGAGTTTTAGAAACCTTTTGTATTCACAGTGTGTCCATTCTCTATGTTTCCCGTACATGTTATAGCTGTAGTAATATTCCCTTCAACATGGAGAGTTGGGACCCATGGAATGGGGGCCATGCATTTTTGCTTTAAAGGGTCTGCATTTGCTCACCCAATCTCACCAATCCTCTCAGTCCCAGGTGTCCAGCCTTATGCCACATCCAGCTGTCATTGTAGATAGGGTCATTCCAGGTTTCATCAGAGACCCTGAAGGCAATGTAAAGAATTTCCCTGTTTTTTGGTTTTGTTTTTGAAATTCCTTTTTATAGTGGGTTTGAGCTGATTCTCGCTGCCATGTTTATGCCAGTCTAGACACACTTGATTCCCTTACAGAGAAATATCAGTACATACGTTTTAAGATTCTTTCTAGTCAGATCTATTCCTCTGCGAGAAATATGGGGTTTTGCGTCCCTTTCACTGAGGAAGGTGTAGGTCTTGTCTATTCCACAGTTGGTTTTAGAAATGGTACCTGTGCTTATATCAAACTCTGGTTTTATGCATCACCCCACCTCTCCTTTCCCCTTAAGCAGGCATAAGAGATTTTTCTAAATGTGAGACTGTGTTCTCTTTCCTAACTCAGTTCATGTGTAACCATGTTTACAGGATCTTCATAAGTGATATATTATGATAAGTTTCTTTTTCTGTGTGACTTATTTCACTTAGAATCATCGTACCTGAATCCACTCACTTTGCTGCTCCTGGTCTTATGACATTGATTTCATGGCTGAGTTATATTCCAACGTACATAAATACCACAATTTTATGAACCATTTTTATATTTCCTGGGATATTTAAGGTGTACCCAAGTTGAGGTTCCTGTAAGGAGTGCAGCCCTAAATTTGGGGGTGGCTCTGTCTTATTGATTTTCAGTTTTTCCAAGGTATATTCCCTAGACTGGAAGTGCCCTTGGCTCTGTAGCTCTGTTGTTTACTTGTTTTAGGGAACGCAATGCACTCCTCCAGTGAGGCAGTTGGCAATTTACATCCCGCCCATCAGCATAACAAGGCTCTCTCTTCTCCAGGCCTGTCTTGCCTTTCTGGTTTTTACACATTTTGTGGATATCCCTTTTGACCGGTGGGAAGTGATACTTCTTTGTAGTGCAGATTTGCATTGTCCTCTTGCTTGCTTGGCCAAAAAGGGCGAATGTGAATATATTCAGGAGAAAACGCATACGCCCTTTTTGGCCAAGTGCGTCATTGTCGAAGTTGTGCCCCTGTTCCTGTGCTTTAAAGGCGATTCCAACGTACCTCTTGAAATCTGTTTCCTGCTATTCTGCCTCGCTATCAAGTCCGCCTCGTTGGCTTCCCTCAACAGATTTTTGGACGATAGTTGTCCTTTACTACTCTGCCATTTTGTGAATTGCTGTGCCCCTGAGCTCCATTTTTCTACTCGTTTTTTGTGAGCTGTACGCAGGTACAACATTTTGGATCAGGACCTATACTGGTTCCCGGTGGGTGGCTGAGAGTGTGGTTAATTCTTCTTCCTGCCGGGAAATTAGAGTGACATGTGCCCGTCCAAATGCCTAACAGCTACTCTCTCATTGGTTCTCCCTCTTCCCTTCCATCCTCTGCAAAATTGGCACCCTGTGCGAACCAGGAGGTTAAAGGGGTTGTCTCTACAACTTGGGAGATTGATAGTAAAGCAGTTGCAAAGTCAAAGCGGAGCACCAGGAGAGGGACTACTCGTTGAGTTTTAGAAACCTTTTGTATTCTCAGTCTGTCCATTCTCTAGGTTTCCCGTACATATTATAGCTGTGGTAATATTCCCTTCAACATGGAGAGTTGGGACCCATGGAATGGGGGCCATGCATTTTTGCTTTAAAGGGTCTGCATTTGCTCACCCAATCTCACCAATCCTCTCAGTCCCAAGTGTCCAGCCTTATGCCACATCCAGCTGTCATTGTAGATAGGGTCATTCCAGGTTTCATCAGAGACCCTGAAGGAAATGTAAAGAATTTCCCTGTTTATTGGTTTTGTTTTTGAAATTCCTTTTTATAGTGGGTTTGAGCTGATTCTCGCTGCCATGTTTATGCCAGTCTAGACACAACTGATTCCCTTACAGAGACATATCAATACATAGGTTTTAAGATTCTTACTAGTCCGATCTATTCCTCTGCGGGAAATATGGGGTTTTGAGTCCCTGTCACTGAGGTAGGTGTAGGTCTTGTCTATTCCACTGTTGGTTATAGAAATTGTACCTGTGCTTATATCAAACTCTGGTTTTATGCATCACCCCACCTCTCCTTTCCCCTTAAGCAGGCATAAGAGTGTTTTCTAAATGTGAGACTCTGTTCTCTTTCCTAACTCTGTTCATGTGCAGCCATGTTTACAGGAATTTCATAAGTGATATCTTAGGGTAAGTTTCTTTTTCTGTGTTACTTCTTTCACTTACAATCATCGTACCTGAATCCACTCAGTTTGCTGCTCCTGGTCTTATGACATTGATTTCATGGCTGAGGGATATTCCATCGTACATAAATACCACAGCTTTTTGAACCATTTTTATATTTCCTGGGATATTTAAGGTGTACCCAAGTTGAGGTTCTTGTAAGCAGTGCAGCCCTAAATTTGGGGGTGGCTCTGTCTTATTGATTTTCAGGTTTCCCAAGGTATATTCCCTAGACTGGAAGTGCCCTTGGCTCTGTAGCTCTGTTGTTTACTTGTTTTAGGGAACGCAATGCACTCCTCCAGTGAGGCAGTTGGCAATTTACATCCCGCCCATCAGCATAACAAGGCTCCCTGTTCTCCAGGGCCGCTCTTGACTTTCTGGTTTTTACACATTTTGTGGATGTCCCTTTTGACCGGTGGGAAGTGATACTTCTTTGTAGTGCAGATGTGCATTCCCCGCTTGCTTGCTTGGCCAAAAAGGGCGTATGCGTTTTCTCCTGAATATATTCAGGAGAAAACGCATACGCCCTTTTTGGCCAACTGTGTCATTGTCGAAGTTGTGCCCCTCTTCCTGTGCTTTAAAGGCGATTCCAACGTACCTCTTGAAATCTGTCTCCTGCTATTCTGTCTCTCTTTCAAGTCCGCCTCGCTGCCTTCCCTCAACAGATTTTTTGGACGATAGTTGTCCTTTATTACTCTGCCAGTTTGTGAATTGCTGTGCCCCTGAGCTCCATTTTTCAACTCGTTTTTTGTGAACTGTACGGAAGTCCAAAATTTTGGTTAAGGACGTATACTTGTTCCCGGTGGGTGGCTGAGACTGTGGTTAATTCTTCTTCCTGCCGGGAAATTAGAGTGACACGTGCCCGTCCCAATGCCTAACAGCTACTCTCTCATTGTTTCTCCCTCTTCCCTTCCATCCTCTGCGAAATTGGCAACCTGTGCGAACCAGGATGTTAAAGAGTTTGTCTCTCCAAGTTGGTAGATTGATAGTAAAGGAGTTGGAAAGTCAAAGCGGAGCACCAGGAGAGGGACTACTCGTTGAGTTTTAGAAACCTTTTGTATTCACAGTGTGTCCATTCTCTAGGTTTCCCGTACATGTTATAGCTCTAGTAATATTCCCTTCAACACGGAGAGTTGGGATCCATGGAATGGGGGCCATGCATTTTTGCTTTAACGGGTCTGCATTTGCTCAACCAATCTCACCAATCCTCTCAGTCCCAAGTGTCCAGCCTTATGCCACATCCAGCTGTCATTGTAGATAGCGTAATTCCAGGTTTCATCAGAGGCCCTGAAGGAAATGTAAAGAATTTCCCTGTTTTTTGGTTTTGTTTTGAAATTCCTTTTCATAGTGGGTTTGAGCTGATTCTCGCAGCCATGTTTATGCCTGTCTAGACACACTTGAATCCCTTACAGAGACATATCATTACATAGGTTTTAAGATTCTTACTAGTCAGATCTATTCCTCTGCGGGAAATATGGGGTTTAGAGTCCCTTTCACAGAGGAATGTGTAGGTCTTGTCTATTCCACAGTTGGTTATAGAAATGGTACCTGTGCTTATATCAAACTCTGGTTATATGCATCACCCCACCTCTCCTTTCCCATTAAGCAGGCATAAGAGTGTTTTCTCAATGTGAGACTCTGTTCTCTTTCCTAACTCAGTTCATGTGTAGCCATTTTTACAGGATCTTCATAAGTGATATATTATGATAAGTTTCTTTTTCTGTGTGACTTATTTCACTTAGAATCATCGTACCTGAATCCACTCACTTTGCTGCTCCTGGTCTTATGACATTGATTTCATGTCTGAGGGATATTCCATCGTACATAAATACCACAGTGTTTCGAACCATTTTTATATTTCCTGGGATATTTAAGGTGTACACAAGTTGAAGTTCTTGTAAGCAGTGCAGCCCTAAATTTGGGGGTGGCTCTGTCTTATTGATTTTCAGTTTTCCCAAGGTATATTCCCTAGACTGGAAGTGCCCTCGGCTCTGTAGCTGTGTTGTTTACTTGTATTAGGGAACGCAGTGCACTCCTCCAGTGAGGCAGTTGGCAATTTACATCCCGCCCATCAGCATAACAAGGCTCCCTCTTCTCCAGGGCCTGTCTTGCCTTTCTGTTTTTTACACATTTTGTGGATGTCCCTTTTGACCGGTGGAAAGGGATACTTCATTGTAGGGCAGATTTGCATTGCCCGTTTGCTTGCTTGGCCAAAAAGGGCGTATGCGTTTTCTCCTGAATATATTCAGGAGAAAACGCATACGCCCTTTTTGGCCAAGTGCGTCATTGTCGAAGTTGTGCCCCTCTTCCTGTGCTTTAAAGGCGATTCCAACGTACCTCTTGAAATCTGTTTCCAGCTATTCTGTCTCTCTTTCAAGTCCGCTTCGCTGCCTTCCCTCAACAGATTTTTTGGACGATAGTTGTCCTTTATTACTCTGCCAGTTTGTGAATTGCTGTGCCCCTGAGCTCCATTTTTCAACTCGTTTTTTGTGAGCTGTACGCAAGTCCAAAATTTTGGTTCAGGACCTATACTGGTTCCTGGTGGGTGGCTGAGACTCTGGTTAATTCTTCTTCCTGCCGGGAAATTAGAGTGACATGTGCCCGTCCAAATGCCTAACAGCTACTCTCTCATTGGTTTTCCCTCTTCCCTTCCATCCTCTGCCAAATTGGCAACCTGTGCGAACCAGGAGGTTAAAGGGGTTGTCTCTCCAAGTTGGGAGATTGATAGTAAAGCAGTTGGAAAGTCAAAGCGGAGCACCAGGATAGGGACTACTCGTTGAGTTTTAGAAACCATTTGTATTCACAGTCTGTCCATTCTCTAGGTTTCCCGTACATGTTATAGCTGCAGTAATATTCCCTTCAACATGGAGAGTTGGGACCCATGGAATGGGGGCCATGCATTTTTGCTTTAAAGGGTTTGCATTTGCTCACCCAATCTAACCAATCTTCTCAGTCCCAGGTGTCCAGCCTTATGCCACATGCAGCTGTCATTGTAGATAGGGTCATTCCAGGTTTCATCAGAGACCCTTAAGGAAATGTAAAGAATTTCCCTGTTTTCTGGTTTTGTTTTTGAAATTCCTTTTTATAGTGGGTTTGAGCTGATTCTCGCTGCCATGTTTATGCCAGTCTAGACACACTTGATTCCCTTACAGAGACATATCAATACATAGGTTTTAAGATTCTTACTAGTCAGATCTATTCCTCTGCGGGAAATATGGGGTTTTGAGTCCCTTTCACTGAGGAAGGTGTAGGTCTTGTCTATTCCCCAGTTGGTTATAGAAATGGTACCTGTGCTTATATCAAACTCTGGTTTTATGTATCACCCCACCTCTCCTTTCCCCTTAAGCAGGCATAAGAGTGTTTTCTAAATGTGAGACTCTGTTCTCTTTCCTAACTCAGTTCATGTGTAGCCATGTTTACAGGATCTTCATAAGTGATATCTTATGATAAGTTTCTTTTTCTGTGTGACTTATTTCACTTAGAATCATCGTACCTGAATCCACTCACTTTGCTGCTCCTGGTCTTATGACATTGATTTCATGGCTGAGGGATATTCCATCGTACATAAATACCACAGTTTTTTGAACCATTTTTATATTTCCTGGGATATTTAAGGTGTACCCAAGTTGAGGTTCTTGTAAGCAGTGCAGCCCTAAATTTGGGGGTGGCTGTGTCTTATTGATTTTCAGTTTTCACAAGGTATATTCCCTAGACTGGAAGTGCCCTTGGCTCAGTAGCTCTGTTGTTTACTTGTTTTAAGGAACGCAATGCACTCCTCCAGTGAGGCAGTTGGCAATTTACATCCCGCCCATCAGCATAACAAGGCTCCCTCTTCTCCAGGGCCTGTCTTGCCTTTCTGGTTTTTACACATTTTGTGGATGTCCCTTTTGACCGGTTGGAAGTGATACTTCTTTGTAGTGCAGATTTGCCTTGCCCGCTTGCTTGCTTGGCCAAAAAGGGCGTATGCGTATTCTCCTGAATATATTCAGGAGAAAACGCATACGCCCTTTTTGGCCAAGTGCGTCATTGTCGAAGTTGTGCCCCTCTTCCTGTGCTTTAAAGGCGATTCCAACGTACCTCTATTTTTTTTTTTTCTTTTTTTTTTTGCGGTATGCGGGCCTCTCACTGTTTTGGCCTCTCCCGTTGCGGAGCACAGGCTCTGGATGCGCAGGCCCAGCGGCCATGGTTCACGGGCCCAGCCGCTCCGCGGCATATGGGATCCTCACAGACCGGGGCAAGAAATCGTATCCCCTGCATCGGCAGGCGGACTCTCAACCACTGCGCCACCAGGGAGGCCCCCAACGTACCTCTTGAAATCTGTTTCCTGCTATTCTGCCTCGCTTTCAATTTCGCCTCGTTGCCTTCCCTCAACAGATTTTTGGACGATAGTTGTCATTTATTAGTCTGCCAGTTTGTGAATTGCTGTGCCCCTGAGCTCCATTTTTCAACTCGTTTTTTGTGAGCTGTACACAAGTCCAAAATTTTGGTTCAGGACTTATACTGGTTGCCGGTGGGTGGCTGAGACTCTGGTTAATTCTTCTTCCTGCCGGGAAACTAGAGTTACATGTGCCCGTCCAAATGCCTAACAGCTACTCTCTCATTGGTTCTCCCTCTTCCCTTCCATCCTCTGCCAAATTGGCAACCTGTGCGAACCAGGAGGTTAAAGGGGTTGTCTCTCCAAGTTGGGAGATTGATAGTAAAGCAGTTGGAAAGTCAAAGCGGAGCAGCAGGAGAGGGACTACTCGTTGAGTTTTAGAAACCTTTTGTATTCACAGTCTGTCCATTCTCTAGGTTTCCCGTACATGTTATAGCTGTAGTAATATTCCCTTCAACATGGAGAGTTGGGACCCAAGGAATGGGGGCCATGCATTTTTGCTTTAAAAGGTCTGCATTTGCTCACCCAATCTCACCAATCCTCTCAGTCCCAGGTGTCCAGCCTTATGCCACATCCAGCTGTCATTGTAGATAGGGTCATTCCAGGTTTCTTCAGAGACCCTTAAGGAAGTGAAAAGAATTTCCCTGTTTCTTGGTTTTGTTTTTGAAATTCCTTTTTATAGTGGGTTTGAGCTGATTCTCGCTGCCATGTTTATGCCAGTCTAGACACACTTGATTCCCTTACAGAGACATATCAATACATAGGTTTTAAGATTCTTACTAGTCAGATCTATTCCTCTGCGGGAAATATGGGGTTTTGAGTCCCTTTCACTGAGGAAGGTGTAGGTCTTGTCTATTCCACAGTTGGTTATAGAAATGGTACCTGTGCTTATATCAAACTCTAGTTTTATGCATCACCCCACCTCTCCTTTCCCCTTAAGCAGGCATAAGAGTGTTTTCTAAATGTGAGACTCTGTTCTCTTTCCTAACTCAGTTCATGTGTAGCCATGTTTACAGGATCTTCATAAGTGATATCTTATGATAAGTTTCTTTTTCTGTGTGACTTATTTCACTTAGAATCATCGTACCTGAATCCACTCACTTTGCTGCTCCTGGTCTTATGTCATTGATTTCATGGCTGAGGGATATTCCATCCTACATAATTACCACAATTTTTTGAACCATTTTTATATTTCCTGGGATATTTAAGGTGTACCCAAGTTGAGGTTCTTGTTAGCAGTGCAGCCTTAATTTGGGGGTGGCTCAGTTATTGATTTTCAGTTTTCCCAAAGTATATTCCCAAGACTGGAAGTGCCCTTGTCTCTGTAGCTCTGTTGTTTACTTGTTTTAGGGAACGCAATGCACTCCTCCAGTGAGGCAGTTGGCAATTTACATCCCACCCTTCAGCATAACAAGGCTCCCTGTTCTCCAGGGCCTGCCTTGCCTTTCTGGTTTTTACACATTTTGTGGATGTCCCTTTTGACTGGTGGAATGTGATACTACTTTGTAGTGCACATTTGCATTGCCCGCTTGCTTGCTTGGCCAAAAAGGGTGTATGCGTTTTCTCCTGAATATATTCAGGAGAAAACGCATACGCAATTTTTAGTCAAGTGTGTCATTGTCGAAGTTGTGCCCCTCTTTCTATGCTTTAAAGGCGATTCCAACGTACCTCTTGAAATCTGTTTCCTGCTATTATGCCTCGCTTTCATGTCCGCCTCATTGCCTTCCCTCAACAGATTTTTGGACGATAGTTTTCCATTATTACTCTGCCAGTTTGTGAATTGCTGTGCCCCTGAGCTCCATTTTTCAACTTGTTTTTTGTGAGCTGTATGCAAGTCCAAAATTTTGGTTCATGAACTATACTGTTTCCCGGTGGGTGGCTGAGGCTCTGGGTCATTCTTCTTCCTGCCGGGAAATTAGAGTGGCATGTGCCCGTCCAAATGCCTAACAGCTACTCTCTCATTGCTTCTCCCTCTTCCCTTCCATCCTCTTGCAAATTGGCAACCTGTGCGAAGCAGGAGGTTAAAAGTGGTTGTCTCTCAATGTTGGGAGATTGATAGTAAAGCAGTTGGAAAGTCAAACCAGAGCACCAGGAGAGGGACTACTCGTTGAGTTTTAGAAACCTTTTGTATTCACAGTGTGTCCATTCTCTAGGTTTCCCGTATATGTTATAGGTGTAGTAATATTCACTTCAACATGGAGAGTTGGGACCCATGGAATGGTGGCCGTGCATTTTTGCTTTAAAGGGTCTGCATTTGCTCACCCAATCTCACCAATCCTATCAGTCCCAAGTGTCCATCCTTATGCCACTTCCAGCTGTCATTGTAGATATGGTCATTCCAGGTTTCATCAGAGACCCTGAAGGAATTGGAAAGAATTTCCCTGTTTTTTGGATTTGTTTTTGAAATTCCTTTTTATAGTGGGTTTGAGCTGATTCTCGCTGCCATGTTTATGCCAGTCTACACCATTGATTCCCTTACAGAGACATATCAATACATTATTTTTAGGATTGTTACTAGTCAGATCTATTCCTCTGCGGGAAATATGGGGTTTTGAGTCCCTTTCCCTAACGAAGGTGTAGGTCTTGCCTATTCCACAGTTGGTTTTACAAACGGTACCTGTGCTTATATCAAACTCTGGTTTTATGCATCAACCCACCCCTCCCCCCTCCTTAAGCAGGCATAACAGTGTTTTCTAAATGTGAGACTCTGTTCTCTTTCTTAACTCATTTCATGTGTAGCCATGTTTACAGGATCTTCATAAGTGATATCTTATGATAAGTTTCTTTTTCTGTGTGACTTCACTTAGAATCATCGTACCTGAATCCAGTCACTTTGCTGCTCCTGGTCTTATGGCATTGATTTCATGGCTGAGGGATATTCCATCGTACATAAATACCACAATTTTTTAAACCATTTTTATATTTCCTGGGATATTTAAGGTGTACCCTACTTGAGGTTCTTGTAAGCAGTGTAGCCATAAATTTGGGGGGTGGCTCTGTCTTATTGATTTTCACTTTTCCCAAGGTATATTCCCTAGACTGGAAGAGCCCTTGGCTCAGTAGCTCTGTTGTTTACTTGTTTTAAAGAACACAATACACTCCTCCAGTGAGGCAGTTGGCAATTTACATCCCTCCCATCAGCATAACAAGGCTCCCTGTTCTCCAGGGCCTGTCTTGCCTTTCTGGTTTTTACACATTTTGTGGATGTCCCTTTTGACCGTTGGGAAGTGATACTTCTTTGTAGTGTAGATTTGCATTGCCCGGTTGCTTGCTTGGCCAGAAAGGGCGTATGCGTTTTCTCCTGAATATATTCAGGAGAAAACGCTAACGCACTTTTTGGCCAAGTGCGTCATTGTCGAAGTTGTTCCCCTCTTCCTATGCTTTAAAGGCGATTCCAACGTACCTCTTGATATCTGTTTTCTGCTATTCTGCCTCGCTTTCAAGTCTGCCTCGTTGCCTTCCCTCAACAGATTTTTGGACGATAGTTGTCCTTTATTACTCTGCCAGTTTGCGAATTGCTGTGCCCCTGAGCTCAATTTTTCAACTCGTTTTTTGTGAGCTGTACGCAAGTCCATAATTTTGGTTCAGCACCTATACTGGTTCCCGGTTGGTGGCTGAGACATTGCTTAATTCTTCTTCCTGCCGGGAAATTAGAGTGACATGTGCCCGTCCAAATGCCTAACAGCTACTCTCTCATTGGTTCTCCCTCTTCCCTCCATCCTCTGCAAAATTGGCAACCTATGCGAACCAGGAGCTTAAAGGGTCTGTCTCTCCAATTTGGAAGATTGATAGTAAAGCAGTTGGAAAGTCAAACCGGAGCACCAGGAGAGGGACTACTCGCTGAGTTTTAGAAACATTTTGTATTAACAGTGTGTCCATTCTCTAGGTTTCCCGTACATGTTATAGCTGTAGTAATATTCCCTTCAACATGGAGAGTTGGGACCCATGGAATAGGGGCCGTATATTTTTGCTTTAAATGGTCTGCATTTGCTCACGCCATCTCACCAATCCTCTCAGTCCCAAGTGTACTGCCTTATACCACTTCCAGCTGTCATTGTAGATAGGGTCATTCCAGGTTTCATCAGATACCCTGAAGGAATTGTAAAGAATTTCCCTGTTTTTTTGTTTTGTTTTTGAAATTCCTTTTTATAATGGGTTTGAGATGATTCTCGCTGCCATGTTTATGCCAGTCTACACACTTAATTCCTTTACGGAGACATAGCAATACATAGGTTTTAGGATTGTTTCTAGTCAGATGTATTCCTCTGCGGGAAATATGTGGTTTTGAGTCCCTTTCACTGAGGAAGGTGTAGGTCTTGTCTATTCCACAGTTGGTTTTATAAACGGTACCTGTGCTTATATCAAACTCTGGTTTTATGCATCACCCCACCTCTCCTTCCCCCTTAAGCAGGCATAAGAGCGTTTTCTAAATGTGAGACTCTGTTCTCTTTCCTAACTCAGTTTATGTTTAGGCATGTTTACAGGATCTTCATAAGTGATATCTTATGATATGTTTCTTTTTCTGTGTGACTTCACTTAGAATCATCGTACCTGAATCCACTCACTTTGCTGCTCCTGGTCTTATGACATTGATTTCATTGTTGAGGGACATTCCGTCGTACATAAGTACCACAACTTTTTGAACCCTTTTTATATTTCCTGGGATATTTAAGGTGTACCCAAGTTGAGGTTCTTGTAAGCACTGCAGCCCTTAATTTGGGGGTGGCTCTGTCTTTCTGATTTCAGTTTTCCCAAGGTATATTCCCTAGACTGGAATTGCCCTTGGCTCTGTAGCTCTGTTGTTTACTTGTTTTAGGGAACGCAATGCACCCCTCCAGTGAGGCTGTTGGCAATTTACATCCCGCCCATCAGCATAACAAGGCTCCCTGTTCTCCAGGGCCTGTCTTGCCTTTCTGGTTTATACACATTTTGTGGATGTCCCTTTTGACCGGTGGGAAGAGATACTTCTTTGTAGTGCAGATTTCCATTCCCCGCTTGCTTGCTTGGCCAAAAGGGCCTATGTGGTTCTCCTCAATATATTCAGGAGAAAATGTATACGCCCTTTTTGGCCAAGTGGGTCATTGTCGAAGTTGTGCCCCTCTTCCTGTGCTTTAAAGGCGATTCCAACGTACCTCTTGAAATCTGTTTCCTGCAATTCTGCCTCGCTTTCAAGTCCGCCTCGTTGCCTTCCCTCAACAGATTTTTGGACGATAGTTGTCCTTTATTACTCTGCCAGTTTGTGAATTGCTGTGCCCATGAGCTCCATTTTTCAACTCGTTTGATGTGAGCTGTACGCAAGTCCAAAATTTTGGGGCAGGACCTATACTGGTTTCCAGTGGGAGGCAGAGACTTTGGTTAATTCCTCTTCCTGCCGGGAAATTAGAGTGGCATGTGCCCTTCCAAATGCCTAACTGCTACTCTCTCATTGGTTCTCCCTCTTCCCTTCCATCCTCTGCAAAATTGGCAACCTGTGCAAACCAGGATCTTAAAGGGTCTGTCTCTCCATGTTGGGAGATTGATAGTAAAGCAGTTGGAAAGTCAAACCGGAGCACCAGGAGAGGGACTATTCGTTGAGATTTAGAAACCATTTGTATTCACAGTGTGTCCATTCTCTAGGTTTCGGGTACATGTTATAGATGTAGTAATATTCCCTTCAACCTGGAGAGTAGGGACCCATGGAATGGGGGCCATGCATTTTTGCTTTAAAGGGTCTGCATTTGCTCACCCAATCTCACCAATCCTCTCAGTCCCAAGTGTCCCTCCTTATATCACATCCAGCTGTCATTGTAGATAGGGTCATTCCAGGTTTCATCAGAGACCCTGAAAGAAATGTAAAGAATTTCCCTGTTTTTTGGTTTTGTTTTTGAAATTCCTTTTTATAGTGGGTTTGAGCTGATTCTCGCTGCCATGTTTATGCCAGTCTAGACACACTTGATTCCCTTACAGAGACATACCAATACATAGGTTTTAAGATCCTTACTAGTCAGATCTATTCCTCTGCGGGAAATATGGTGTTGAGTCCCTTTCACTGAGGAAGGTGTAGGTCTTCTCTATTCCAAAGTTGGTTTTAGAAATGGTACCTGTACTTATATCAAACTCTGGTTTTATGCATCACCCCACCTCTCCTTTCCCCTTAAGCAGGCATAAGAGTGTTTTCTAAATGTGAGACTCTGTTCTCTTTCCTAACTCAGTTCATGTGCAGCCATGTTTACTGGATCTTCATAAGTGATATCTTATGATAAGTTTCTTTTTCTGTGTGACTTATTTCACTTAGAATCATCGTAACTGAATCCACTCACTTTGCTGCTCCTGGTCTTATGACATTGATTTCATGGCTGAGGGATATTCCATCGTACATAAATACCACAGTTTTTTGAACAATCTTTATATTTCCTGGGATATTTAAGGTGTACCCAAGTTGAGGTTCTTGTAAGCAGTGCAGCCCTAAATTTGGGGGTGGCTCTGTCTTATTGATTTTCAGTTTTCCCAAGGTATATTTCCTAGACTGGAAGTGCCCTTGGCTCTGTAGCTCTGTTGTTTACTTGTTTTAGGGAATGCAATGCACTCCTAAAGTGAGGCAGTTGGCAATTTACATTTCGCCCATCAGCATAACAATGCTCCCTGTTCTCCACGGCCTGTCTTGCCTTTCTGGTTTTTACACATTTTGTGGATGTCCCTTTTGACCTGTGGGAAGTGATACTTCATTGTAGTGCAGATTTGCATTGCCCGATTGCTTGCTTGGCCAAAAAGGTCGTATGCATTTTCTCCTGAATATATTCAGGAGAAAACGCATACGGCGTTTTTGGCCAAGTGCGTCATTGTTGAAGTTGTGCCCCTCTTCCTGTGCTTTAAAGGCGATTCCAACGTACCTCTTGAAATCTGTATCCTGCTATTCTGCCTCGCTTTCAAGTCCGCATCGTTGCATTCCCTCAACAGATTTTCGGACGATAGTTGTCCTTTATTACTCTGCCAGTTTGTGAATTGCTGTGCCCCTGAGCTCCATTTTTCAACTCGTTTTTTGTGAGCTGTACGCAAGTCCACAATTTTGGTTCAGGACCTATACTGGTTTCCAGTGGGTGGCTGAGACTCTGGTTAATTCTTCTTCCTGCTGGGAAATTAGAGTGACATGTGCCCGTCCAAATGCCTAACAGCTACTCTCTCATTGGTTCTCCCTCTTCCCTTCCATCCTCTGCCAAATTGGCAACCTGTGCGAACCAGGAGGTTAAAGGTTTTGTCTCTCCAAGTTGGGAGATTGATAGTAAACAGTTGGAAAGTCAAACCGGAGAACCAGGAGAGGGACTACTCGTTGAGTTTTAGAAACCTTTTGTATTCACAGTGTGTCCATTCTCTAGGTTTCCCGTACATGTTATAGCTGTAGTAATATTCCCTTCCACATGGAGAGTTGGGACCCATGGAATGGGGGCCATGCATTTTTGCTATAAAGGGTCTGCATTTGCTCACCCAATGTCACCAATCCGCTCAGTCCCAAGTGTCCAGCCTTATGCCACATCCAGCTGTCATTGTAGATAGGGTCATTCCATGTTTCATCAGAGACCCTGAAGGAATTGTAAAGAATTTCCCTGTTTTTTGGTTTTGTTTTTGAAATTCCTTTTTATAGTGGGTTTGAGCTGATTCTCGCTGCCATGTTTATGCCAGTCTAGACACACTTGATTCCCTTACAGAGACATATCAATACATAGGTTTTAAGATTCTTACTAGTCAGATCTATTCCTCGGCGGGAAATATGGGGTTTTGAGTCCCTTTCACTGAGGAAGGGGTAGGTCTTGTCTATTTCAAAATTGGTTTTAGAAATGGTACCTGTGCTTATGTCAAACTCTGGTTTTATGCATCACCCCACCTCTCCATCCCCGTTAAGCAGGCATAAGAGTGTTTTCTAAATGTGAGACGGAATTCTCTTTCCTAACTCAGTTCATGTGCAGCCATGTTTATAGGATCTTCATAAGTGATATCTTATGATAAGTTTCTTTTTCTGTGTGACTTATTTCACTTAGAATCATCGTACCTGAATTCACTCACTTTGCTGCTACAGGTCTTATGACATTGATTTCATGGCTGAGGTCTATTCCATCGTACATAATTACTACAATTTTTTGAACCATTTTTATATTTCCTGGGATATTTAAGGTGTACACAATTTGAGGTTCTTATAAGCAGTGCACCCCTAAATTTGGGGGTGGCTCTTTCTTATTGATTTTCAGTTTTCCCAAGGTATATTCCCTAGACTGGATGGGCCCTTGGCTCTGTAGCTCTATTGTTTACTTGTTTTAGGGAATGTGATGCACTCCTCCAGTGACGCAGTTGGCAATTTACATCCCGCCCATCAGCATAACAAGGCTCCCAGTTCTCCAGGGCCTGTCTTGCCTTTCTGGTTTTTACAAATTTGTGGATGTCCCTTTTGACCTGTGGGAAGTGATACTTCTTTGTAGTGCAGATTTGCATTGCCCGCTTGCTTGCTTGGCCAAAAAGGGGGTAGGCGTTTTCCCCTGAATATATTCAGGAGAAAACGAATACGCCCTTTTTGGCCAAGTGCGTCATTGTCGAAATTGTGCCCCTCTTCCTGTGCTTTAAAGGCGATTCCAACGTACCTCTTGAAATCTGTTTCCTGCTATTCTGCCTCGCTTTCAAGTCCGCCTCGATGCCTTCCCTCAACAGATTTTTGGACGATAGTTGTCCTTTATTACTCTGCCAGTTTGTGAATTCCTATGCCCCAGAGCTCCATTTTTCAACTCGTTTTTTGTGAGCTGTACGCAAGTCCAAAATTTTGGTTCAGGACCTATACTGGTTCCCGGTGGGTGGCTGAGACTCTGGTTAATTCTTCTTCCTGCCGGGAAATTAGAGTGACATGTGCCCGTCCAAATGCCTAACAGCTAGTCTCTCATTGGTTCTCCCTCTTCCCTTCCATCCTCTGCCAAATTGGCAGTCTGTGCGAACCAGGAGTTTAAAGGGGTTGTCTCTCCAAGTTGGAAGATTGATAGTAAAGCAGTTGGAAAGTCAAAACTGAGCAACAGGAGAGGGACTATTCGTTGAGTTATAGAAACCTTTTGTATTCACAGTGTGTCCATTCTCTAGGTTTCCCGTACATGTTGCAGCTGTAGTAATATTCCCTTCAACATGGAGAGTTGGGACCAATGGAAAGGGGGCCATGCATTTTTGCTTTATAGGGTCTTCATTTGCTCAACCAATCTCACCAATACTCTCAGTCACAACTGTCCAGCCTTATGCCACATACAGCTGTCCTTGTAGAAAGGGTCATTCCAGGTTTCATCAGAGACCGTGAAGGAATTGTAAAGAATTTCCCTGTTTTTTGGTTTTGTTTTTGAAATTCCTTTTTATACTGGGTTTGAGCTGATTCTCGCTGCCATGTTTATGCCAGTCTTGACACACTTGATTCCCTTACTCAGACATATCAATACATAGGTTTTAAGATTCTTAGTAGTCAGATCTATTCCTCTGAGGGAAATATGGGGTATTCAGTCCCTTTCACTGAGGAAGGTGTAGATCTTGACTATTCAAAAGTTGGTTTTTGAAACGGACCTGTGCTTATATCAAACTCTGGTTTTATGCATCACCCCACCTCTCCTTCCCCCTTAAGCAGGCATAAGAGTGTTTTCTAAATGTGAGACTCTGTTCTCTTTCCTAACTCAGTTCATGTGTAGCCATGTTTACAGGATCTTCATAAGTGATATCTTATGTTAAGTTTCTTTTTCTGTGTGACTTATTTTACTTAGAATCATCGTACCTGAATCCACTCACTTTGCTGCTCCTGGTCTTATGACATTGATTTCATGACTGAGGGATATTCCATCGTACATAGTTACCACAATTTTTTGAACCATTTTTATATTTCCTGGGATATTTAAGGTGTACCCAAGTTGAGGTTCTTGTCAGCCGTGCAGCCCTAAATTTGGGTGTGGCTCTTTCTTATTGATTTTCAGTTATCCCAAGGTATATTCCCTAGACTGGAAGTGCCCTTAGCTCTGTAGCTCTGTTGTTTTCTTGTTTTAGGGAACACAATGGACTCCTCCAGTGAGGCAGTTGGCAATTTACATCCCGCCCATCACCATAACAAGGCTCCCTGTACTCCGGGGCCTGTCTTGCCTATCTGCTTTTTACACATTTGTGGATGTCCCTTTTGACCGGTGGGATGTGATACATCTTTGTAGTGCAGATTTGCATTGCCCGCTTGCTTGCTTGGCCAAAGAGGTCGTATGCGTTTTCTCCTAAATATATTCAGGAGAAACCACATACGCACTTTTTGGCCAAGTGCGTCATTGTCGAAGTTGTGCCCCTCTTCCTGTGCTTTAAAGGCTCTTCCAACGTACCTCTTGAAATCTGTTTCCTGCTACTCTGCCTCGCTTTCAAATCCGCCCCGTTGCCTTCTCTCAACAGATTTTTGAACGATAGTTGTCCTTTATTAATCTGCCAGTTTGTGAATTGCTGTGTCCCTGAGCTCCATTTTTCAACTCGTTTTTTGTGAGCTGTACGCAAGTCCAAAATTTTAGTTCAGGAACTTTACTGGTTCCGGTTGTGTGGCTGAGACTCTGGTTAATACTTCTTTCTGCCGGGAAATTAGAGTGAAATGTGCCCGTCCAAATGCGTAACAGCTACTCTCTCATTGGTTCTCCCTCTTCCCTTCCATCCTCTGCAAAATTGGCAACCTGTGCGAACCAGGAGCTTAAAGGGGCTGTCTCTCCAATTTGGGAGATTGATAGTAAAGCAGTTCGAAAGTCAAACCGGAGCACCAGGAGAGGGACAGTTCGTTGAGTTTTAGAAACCATTTGTATTCACAGTGTGTCCATTCTCTAGGTTTCCCATACATGTTATAGCTGTAGAAATATTCCCTTCAACCTGGAGAGTTGGGACCCATGGAATGTGGGCCATGCATTTTTGCTTTAAAGGGTCTGCATTTGCTCACCCAATCTCACCAATCCTCTCAGTCCCAAGTGTCCAGCCTTATACCACATCCAGTTGTCATTATAGATAGGGTCATTCCAGGTTTCATCAGAGACCCTGAAGGAAATGTAAAGAATTTCCCTGTTTTTTGGTTTTGTTTTTGAAATTCCTTTTTATAGTGGGTTTGAGCTGATTCTCGCTGTCATGTTTATGCCAGTCTAGACACACTTGATTCCCTTACAGAGACATATCAATACATAGGTTTTTGGATTGTTTCTTGTCAGATCTATTCCTCTGCGGGAAATATGTGGTTTTGAGTCCGTTTCACTGAGGAAGGTGTAGGTCTTGTCTATTCCACAGTTGGTTATAGAAATTGTACCTGTGCTTATATCAAACTCTGGTTTTATGCTTCACCCCACCTCTCCTCCCCCCTTAAGCAGGCATAACAGTGTTTTCTAAATGTGAGACTCTGTTCTCTTTCCTAACTCAGTTCATGTGTAGCCATGTTTACAGGATCTTCATAAGTGATATCATATGATAAGGTTCTTTTTCTGTGTGACTTATTTCACTTAGAATCATCGTACCTGAATCCACTCACTTTGCTGCTCCTGGTCTTATGACATTGATTTCATGGCTGAGGGATATTCCATCGTACATAAATACCACAGTTTTTTGAACCATTTTTATATTTCCTGGGATATTTATGGTGTACACAAGTTGAGGTTCTTGTAAGCAATGCAGCCCTAAATTTGGGGGTGGCTCTGTCTTATTGATTTTCAGTTTTCCCAAGGTATATTTCCTAGACTGGAAGTGCCCTTGGCTCTGTAGCTCTGTTGTTTATTGTTTTAGGGAACGCAATGCAGTCCTCCAGTGAGGCACTTGGCAATTTACATCCCGCCCATCACCATAACAAGGCTCCCTGTACTCCACTGCCTGTCTTGCCTTTCTGGTTTTTACACATTTGTGGATGTCCCTTTTGACCGGTGGGAAGTGATACTTCTTTGTAGTGCAGATTTGCATTGCCCGCTTGCTTGCTTGGCCAAAAAGGTCGTATGCATTTTCTCCTGAATATATTCAGGAGAAACCACATACGCACTTTTGGCCAAGTGTGTCATTGTCGAAGTTTTGCCCCTCTTCCTGTGCTTTAAAGGCTCTTCCAACGTACCTCTTGAAATCTGTTTCGTGCTATTCTGCTTCGCTTTCAAATCCGCCCCGTTGCCTTCCCTCAATAGATTTTTGGACGATAGTTGTCTTTATTACTCTGCCAGTTTGTGAATTGCTGTGCCCCTGAGCTCAATTTTTCAACTCGTTTTTTGTGAGCTGTACGCAAGTCCAAAATTTTGGTTCAGGACCTATACTGGTTCCCGGTGTGTGGCTGAGCCTTTGGTTAATTCTTCTTCCTGCCGGGACATTAGAGTGACATGTGCCCGTCCAAAGGCCTAACAGCAACTCTCTCATTGGTTCTCCCTCTTCCCTTCCATCCTCTGCAAAATTGGCAACCTGTGTGAACCAGGAGCTTAAAGGGGCTGTCTCTCCAATTTGGGAGTTTGATAGTAAAGCAGTTGGAAAGTCAAACCGGAGTACGAGGAGAGGGACTATTCGTTGAGTTTTAGAAACCTTTTGTATTCACAGTGTGTCCATTCTCTAGGTTTCCCATACATGTTATAGATGTAGTAATATTCCCTTCAACCTGGAGAGTTGGGACCCATGGAATGGGGGCCGTGCATTTTTGCTTTAAAGGGTCTGCATTTGCTCACCCAATCTCAACAATCCTCTCAGTCCCAAGTGTCCAGCCTTATACCACATCCAGCTGTCATTGTAGATAGGGTCATTCCAGGTTTCATCAGCGACCCTGAAGGAATTGTAAAGAAGTTCCCTGTTTTTTGGTTTTGTTTTTGAAATTCCTTTTTATAGTGGGTTTGAGCTGATTCTCGCTGCCATGTTTATGCCAGTCTAGACACACTTGATTCCCTTACAGAGACATATCAATACATAGGTTTTAAGATTCTTACTAGTCAGATCTATTCCTCTGCGGGAAATATGGGGTTTTGAGTCCCTTTCACTGAGGAAGGTGTAGGTCTTGACTATTCCACAGTTTGTTTTAGATATGGTTCCTGTACTTATATCAAACTCTGGTTTTATGCCTCACCCCACCTCTCCTTTCCCCTTAAGCAGGCATAAGAGTGTTTTCTAAATGTGAGACTCTGTTCTCTTTCCTAACTCAGTTCATGTGTAGCCATATTTACAGGAACTTCATAAGTGATATCTTATGATAAGTTTCTTTTTCTGTGTGACTTATTTCACTTACAATCATCGTACCTGAATCCACTCACTTTGCTGCTCCTGGTCTTATGACATTGATTTCATGGCTGAGGGATATTCCATCGTACATAAATACCACAGTTTTTTGAACCATTTTTATATTTCCTGGGATATTTAATGTGTACCCACGTTGAGGTTCTTGTAAGCAGTGCAGCCCTAAATTTGGGGGTGGCTCTGTCTTATTGATTTCCAGTTATCCCAAGGTATATTCCCTAGACTGGAAGTGCCCTTGGCACTGTAGCTCTATTTTTTTCTTGTTTTAAGGAACGCAATGCACTCCTCCAGTGAGGCAGTTGGCAATTTACAAACCGCCCATCAGCATAACAAGGCTCCCTCTTCTCCAGGGCCTGTCTTGCCTTTCTGGTTTTTACACATTTTTGGATGTCCCTTTTGACTGGTGGGAAGTGATACTTCTTTGTAGTGCAGATTTGCATTGCCTGCTTGCTTGCTTGGCCAAAATGGGCGTATGCATTTTCTCCTGAATATATTCAGGAGAAAACGCATACGCCCTTTTTGGCCAAGTGCGTCATTGTCG
>NW_027671349.1:0-43896 GCF_964165515.1 Mesoplodon bidens
CTAGTCAGATCTATTCCTCTGCGGGAAATATGGGGTTTTGAGTCCCTTTCACTGAGGAAGGTGTAGGTCTTGTCTATTCCACAGTTGGTTTTAGAAATGGTACCTGTGCTTATATCAAACTCTGGTATTATGCATCACCCCACCTCTCCTTTCCACTTAAGCAGGCATAAGAGTGTTTTCTAAATGTGAGACTCTGTTCTCTTTCCTAACTCAGTTCATGTGTAGCCATGTTTACAGGATCTTCATAAGTGATATCTTATGGGAAGTTTCTTTTTCTTTGTGACTTATTTCACTTAGAACCATCGTACCTGAATCCACTCACTTTGCTGCTCCTGGTCTTATGACATTGATTTCATGGCTGAGGGATATTCCGTCGTACATAAATACAACAGTTTTTTGAACCATTTTTATATTTCCTGGGATATTTAAGGTGTACCCATGTTGAGGTTCCTGTAAGCAGTGCAGCCCTAAATTTGGGGGTGGCCCTGTCTTATTGATTTTCAGTTTTGCCAATGTATATTCCCTAGACTGGATGTGCCCTTGGCTCTGTAGCTCTGTTGATTACTTCTTTTAGGGAACGCAATGCACTCCTCCAGTGAGGCAGTTGGCAATTTACATCCCGCCCATCAGCATAACAAGGCTCCCTGTTCTCCAGGGCCTGTCTTGCCTTTCTGGTTTTTACACATTTTGTGGATGTCCCTTTTGACCGGTGGGAAGTGATACTTCTTTGTAGTGCAGATTTGCATTGCCCGCTTGCTTGCTTGGCCAAAAAGGGCGTATGCATTTTCTCCTGAATATATTCAGAAGAAAACGCTTACTCCCTTTTTGGCCCAGTGCGTCACTGTGGAAGTTGTGCCCCTCTTCCTGGGCTTTAAAGGCGATTCCAACGTACCTCTTGAAATCTGTTTCCTGCTATTCTGCCTGGCTTTCAAGTCCGCCTCGTTGCCTTCCCTCAACAGATTTTTGGACGATAGTTGTCCTTTATTACTCTGCCAGTTTGTGAATTGCTGTGCCCCTGTGCTCCATTTTTCAACTCGTTTTTTGTGAGCTGTACGCAAGTCCAAAATTTTGGTTCAGGACCTATACTGGTTCCCGGTGGGTGGCTGAGACTCTGGTTAATTCTTCTTCCTGCCGGGAAATTAGAGTGACATGTGCCCGTCCAAATGTCTAACAGCTACTCTCTCATTGGTTCTCCCTCTTCCCTTCCATCCTCTGCCAAATTGGCAACCTGTGCGAACCAGGAGGTTAAAGGGGCTGTCTCTCCAAGTTGGGAGATTGATAGGAAAGCAGTTGCAAAGTCAAACCGGAGCACCAGGAGAGGGACTTCTCGTTGAGTTTTAGAAACCTTTTGTATTCACTGTGTGTCCATTCTCTAGGTTTCCCGTACATGTTATATCTGTAGTAATATTCCCTTCAACATGGAGAGTTGGGACCTATGGAATGGGGGCCATGCATTTTTGCTTTAAAGGGTCTGCATTTGCTCACCCAATCTCACCAATCCTCTCAGTCCCAAGTGTCCAGCCTTATGCCACTTCCAGCTGTCATTGTAGATAGGGTCATTCCAGGTTTCATCAGAGACCCTGAAGGAAATGTAAAGAATTTCCCTGTTTTTTGGTTTTGTTTTTGAATTTCCTTTTTATAGTGGGTTTCAGCTGATTCTCACTGCCATGTTTATGCCAGTCTAGACACATTTGATTCCCTTACAGAGACATATCAATACATAGGTTTTAAGATTCTTACTAGTCAGATCTATTCCTCTGCGGGAAATATGGGGTTTTGAGTCCCTTTCACTGAGGAAGGTGTAGGTCTTGTCTATTACACAGTTGGTTTTAGAAATGGTACCTGTGCTTATATCAAACTCTGGTTTTATGCATCACCCCACCTCTCCTTTCCACTTAAGCAGGCATAAGTGTGTTTTCTAAATGTGAGACTCTGTTCTCTTTCCTAACTCAGTTCATGTGTAGCCATGTTTACAGGATCTTCATAAGTGATATCTTATGAGAAGTTTCTTTTTCTGTGTGACTTATTTCACTTAGAATCATCGTACCTGAATCCACTCACTTTGCTGCTCCTGGTCTTATGACATTGATTTCATGGCTGAGGGATATTCCGTCGTACATAAATACCACAGTTTTTTGAACCATTTTTATATTTCCTGGGATATTTAAGGTGTACACAAGTTGAGGTTCTTGTAAGCAGTGCAGCCCTAAATTTGGGTGTGGCTCTGTCTTATTGATTTTCAGTTTTCCCAAGGTATATTCCCTAGACTGGAAGTGCCCTTGGCTCTGTATCTCTGTTGTTTACTTGTTTTAGGGAACGCAAGGCACTCCTTCAGTGAGGCAGTTGGCAATATACATCCCGCCCATCAGCATAAAAAGTCTCCCTGTTCTCCAGGGCCTGTCTTGCCTTTCTGGTTTTTACACATTTTGTGGAGGTCCCTTTTGACCGGTGGGAAGTGATACTTCTTTGTAGTGCAGATTTGCATTGCCCGCTTGCTTTCTTGGCCAAAAAGGGCGTATGCGTTTTCTCCTGAATATATTCAGGAGAAAACACATACGCCCTTTTTGGCCAAGTGCGTCATTGTCGAAGTTGTGCCCCTCTGCCTGTGCTTTAAAGGCGATTCCAACGTACCTCTTGAAATCTGTTTCCTGCTATTCTGCCTCGCTTTCAAGTCCGCCTCGGTGCCTTCCCTCAAGAGATTTTTGGACGACAGTTGTCCTTTATTACTCTGCCAGTTTGTGAATTGCTGTGCCCCTGTGCTCCATTTTTCAACTCGTTTTTTGTGAGCTGTACGCAAGTCCAAAATTTTGGTTCAGGACCTATACTGGTTCCCGGTGGGTGGCTGAGACTCTGGTTAATTCTTCTTCCTGCCGGGAAATTAGAGTGACATGTGCCCGTCCAAATGTCTAACAGCTACTCTCTCATTGGTTCTCCCTCTTCCCTTCCATCCCCTGCCAAATTGGCAACCTGTGCGAACCAGGAGGTTAAAGGGGCTGTCTCTCCAAGTTGGGAGATTGATAGGAAAGCAGTTGCAAAGTCAAAACGGAGCACCAGGAGAGGGACTTCTCGTTGAGTTTTAGAAAACTTTTGTATTCAGTGTGTGTCCATTCTCTAGGTTTCCCGTACATGTTATAGCTGTAGTAATATTCCCTTCAACATGGAGAGTTGGGACCCATGGAATGGGGGACATGCATTTTTGCTTTAAAGGGTCTGCATTTGCTCACCCAATCTCACCAATCCTCTCAGTCCCAAGTGTCCAGCCTTATGCCACATCCAGCTCTCATTGTAGATAGGGTCATTCCAGGTTTCACCAGAGACCCTGAAGGAAATGTAAATAATTTCCCTGTTTTTTGGTTTTGTTTTTGAAATTCCTTTTTATAGTGGGTTTGAGCTGATTCTCACTGCCATGTTTATGCCAGTCTAGACACACGTGATTCCCTTACAGAGACATATCAATACATAGGTTTTAAGATTCTTACTAGTCAGATCTATTCCTCTGCGGGAAATATGGGGTTTTGAGTCCCTTTCACTGAGGAAGGTGTAGGTCTTGTCTATTCCACTGTTGGTTTTAGAAATGGTTCCTGTGCTTATATCAAACTCTGGTTTTATGCATCACCCCACCTCTCCTTTCCCCTTAAGCAGGCATAACAGTGTTTTCTAAATGTGAGACTCTGTTCTCTTTCCTAACTCAGTTTATGTGTAGCCATGTTTACAGGATCTTCATAAGTGATATCTTATGAGAAGTTTCTTTTTCTGTGTGACTTATTTCACTTAGAATCATCGTACCTGAATCCACTCACTTTGCTGCTCCTGGTCTTATGACATTGATTTCATGGCTGAGGGATATTCCGTCGTACATAAATACCACAGTTTTTTGAACCATTTTTATATTTCCTGGGATATTTAAGGTGTACCCAAGTTGAGGTTCTTGTAAGCAGTGCAGCCCAAAATTTGGGGGTGGCTCTGTCTTATTGATTTTCAGTTTTCCCAAGGTATATTCCCTAGACTGGAAGTGCCCTTGGCTCTGTAGCTCTGTTGTTTACTTGTTTTAGGGAACGCAATGCACTCCTCCAGTGAGGCAGTTGGCAATTTACATCCCGCCCATCAGCATAAAAAGGCTCCCTGTTCTCCAGGGCCTGTCTTGCCTTTCTGGTTTTTACACATTTTGTGGATGTCCCTTTGGACCGGTGGGAAGTGATACTTCTTTGTAGTGCAGATTTGCATTGCCCGCTTGCTTGCTTGGCCAAAAAGGGCGTATGCGTTTTCTCCTGAATATATTCAGGAGAAAACGCATACGCCCTTTTTGGCCAAGTACGTCATTGTCGAAGTTGTGCCCCTCTTCCTGTGCTTTAAAGGCGATTCCAACGTACCTCTTGAAATCTGTTTCCTGCTATTCTGCCTGGCTTTCAAGTCCGCCACGTTGCCTTCCCTCAACAGATTTTTGGACGATAGTTGTCCTTTATTACTCTGCCATTTTGTGAATTGCTGTGCCCCTGAGCTCCATTTTTCAACTCGTTTTTTGTGAGCTGTACGCAAGTCCAAAATTTTGGTTCAGGACCTATACTGGTTCCCGGTGGGTGGCTGTGACTCTGGTTAATTCTTCTTCCTGCCGGAAAATTAGAGTGACATGTGCCCGTCCAAATGCCTAACAGCTACTCTCTCATTGGTTCTCCCTCTTCCCTTCCATCCTCTGCCAAATTGGCAACCTGTGCGAACCAGGAGGTTACAGGGGTTGTCTCTCCAAGTTGGGAGATTGATAGTAAAGCAGTTGGAAGGTCAAACCGGAGCACCAGGAGAGGGACTACTCGTTGAGTTTTAGAAACCATTTGTATTCACAGTGTGTCCATTCTCTAGGTTTCCGGACATGTTATAGCTGTAGTAATATTCCCTTCAACCTGGAGAGTTGGGACCCATGGAATGGGGGCCATGCATTTTTGCTTTAAAGGGTCTGCATTTGCTCACCCAATCTCACCAATCCTCTCAGTCCCAAGTGTCCAGCCTTATGCCACATCCAGCTGTCATTGTAGATAGGGTCATTCCAGGTTTCATCAGAGACCCTGAAGGAAATGTAAAGAATTTCCCTGTTTTTTGGTTTTGTTTTTGAAATTCCTTTTTATAGTGGGTTTGAGCTAATTCTCGCTGCCAAGTTTATGCCAGTCTAGACACACTTGATTCCCTTACAGAGACATATCAATACATAGGTTTTAAGATTCTTACTAGTCAGATCTATTCCTCTGCGGGAAATATGGGGTTTTGAGTCCCTTTCACTGAGGAAGGTGTAGGTCTTGTCTATTCCACAGTTGGTTTTAAAATGGTACCTGTGCTTATATCAACCTCTGGTTTTATGCATCACCCCACCTCTCCTTTCCCCTTAAGCAGGCATAAGAGTGTTTTCTAAATGTGAGACTCTGTTCTCTTTCCTAACTCAGTTCATGTGTAGCCATGTTTACAGGATCTTCATAAGTGATATCTTATGAGAAGTTTCTTTTTCTGTGTGACTTATTTCACTTAGAATCATCATACCTGAATCCACTCACTTTGCTGCTCCTGGTCTTATGACATTGATTTCATGGCTGAGGGATATTCCATCGTACATAAATACCAGAGTTTTTTGAACCATTTTTATATTTCCTGCGATATTTAAGGTGTACCCAAGTTGAGGTTCTTGTAAGCAGCGCAGCCCTAAATTTGGGTGTGGTTCTGTCTTATTGATTTCCAGTTTTCCCAAGGTATATTCCCTAGACTGGATATGCCCTTGGCTCTGTAGCTCTGTTGATTACTTGTTTTAGGGAACGCAATGCACTCCTCCAGTGAGGCAGTTGGCAATTTACATCCTGCCCATCAGAATAACAAGGCTCCCTGTTCTCCAGGGCCTGTCTTGCCTTTCTGGTTTTTACACATTTTGTGGATGTCCCTTTTTTTTTTTTTTTTTTTTTTTTTGCTGTACGCGGGCCTCTCACTGCTGTGGCCTCTCCCGTTGCGGAGCACAGGCTCCGGACACACAGGCTCCGCGGCCATGGCTCGCGGGCCCAGCCGCTGCGCGGCATGTGGGATCTTCCGGGATAGGGGCACGAACCCGTGTCCCCTGCATCGGCAGGCGGACTCTCAACCACTGCGCCACCAGGGAAGCCCTGGATGTCCCTTTTGACCGGTGGGAAGTGATACTTCTTTGTAGTGCAGATTTGCATTGCCCGCTTGCTTGCTTGGCCAAAAAGGGCGTATGCGTTTTCTCCTGAATATATTCAGGAGAAAACGCATATGCCCTTTTTGGCCAAGTACGTCATTGTCGAAGTTGTGCCCCTCTTCCTGTGCTTTAAAGGCGATTCCAACGTACCTCTTGAAATCTGTTTCCTGCTATTCTGCCTGGCTTTCAAGTCCGCCACGTTGCCTTCCCTCAACAGATTTTTGGACGATAGTTGTCCTTTATTACTCTGCCAGTTTGTGAATTGCTGTGCCCCTGAGCTCCATTTTTCAACTCGTTTTTTGTGAGCTGTACGCAAGTCCAAAATTTTGGTTCAGGACCTATACTGGTTCCCGGTGGGTGGCTGTGACTCTGGTTAATTGTTCTTCCTGCCGGAAAATTAGAGTGACATGTGCCCGTCCAAATGCCTAACAGCTACTCTCTCATTGGTTCTCCCTCTTCTCTTCCATCCTCTGCCAAATTGGCAACCTCTGCGAACCAGGAGTTTAAAGGGGTTGTCTCTCCAAGTTGGGAGATTGATAGTAAAGCAGTTGGAAGGTCAAACCGGAGCACCAGGAGAGGGACTACTCGTTGAGTTTTAGAAACCTTTTGTATTCACAGTGTGTCCATTCTCTAGGTTTCCCGTACATGTTATAGCTGTAGTAATATTCGCTTCAACATGGAGAGTTGGGACCCATGGAATGGGGGCCATGCATTTTTGCTTTAAAGGGTCTGCATTTGCTCACCCAATCTCACCAATCCTCTCAGTCCCAAGTGTCCAGCCTTATGCCACATCCAGCTGTCATTGTAGATAGGGTCATTCCAGGTTTCATCAGAGACCCTGAAGGAAATGTAAAGAATTTCCCTGTTTTATGGTTTTGTTTTGAAATTCCTTTTTATAGTGGGTTTGAGCTAATTCTCGCTGCCATGTTTATGCCAGTCTAGACACACTTGATTCCCTTACAGAGACATATCAATACATAGGTTTTAAGATTCTTACTAGTCAGATCTATTCCTCTGCGGGAAATATGGGGTTTTGAGTCCCTTTCACTGAGGAAGGTGTAGGTCTTGTCTATTCCACAGTTGGTTTTAAAATGGTACCTGTGCTTATATCAAACTCTGGTTTTATGCATCACCCCACCTCTCCTTTCCCCTTAAGCAGGCATAAGAGTGTTTTCTAAATGTGAGACTCTGTTCTCTTTCCTAACTCAGTTCATGTGTAGCCATGTTTACAGGATCTTCATAAGTGATATCTTATGATAAGTTTCTTTTTCTGTGTGACTTATTTCACTTAGAATCATCGTACCTGAATCCACTCACTTTGCTGCTCCTGGTCTTATGACATTGAATTCATGGCTGAGGGATATTCCGTCGTACATAAATACCACAGTTTTTTGAACCATTTTTATATTTCCTGGGATATTTAAGGTGTACCCAAGTTGAGGTTCTTGTGAGCAGTGCAGCCCTAAATTTGGGGGTGGCTCTGTCTTATTGATTTTCAGTTTTCCCAAGGTATATTCCCTAGACTGGAAGTGCCCTTGGCTCTGTAGCTCTGTTGTTTACTTGTTTTAGGGAACGCAATGCACTCCTCCAGTGAGGCAGTTGGCAATTTACATCCCGCCCATCAGCATAAAAAGGCTCCCTGTTCTCCAGGGCCTGTCTTGCCTTTCTGGTTTTTACACATTTTGTGGATGTCCCTTTTGACCGGTGGGAAGTGATACTTCTTTGTAGTGCAGATTTGCATTGCCCGCTTGCTTGCTTGGCCAAAAAGGGCGTATGCGTTTTCTCCTGAATATATTCAGGAGAAAACGCATACGCCCTTTTTGGCCAAGTGCGTCATTGTCGAAGTTGTGCCCCTCTTCCTGTGCTTTAAAGGCAATTCCAACGTACCTCTTGAAATCTGTTTCCTGCTATTCTGCCTCGCTTTCAAGTCCGCCTCGTTGCCTTCCCTCAAGAGATTTTTGGACGACAGTTGTCCTTTATTACTCTGCCGGTTTGTGAATTGCTGTGCCCCTGTGCTCCATTTTTCAACTCGTTTTTTGTGAGCTGTACACAAGTCCAAAATTTTGGTTCAGGAACTATACTGGTTCCCGGTGGGTGGCTGAGAATCTGGTTAATTCTTCTTCCTGCCGGGAAATTAGAGTGACATTTGCCCGTCCAAATGTCTCACAGCTACTCTCTCATTGGTTCTCCCTCTTCCCTTCCATCCTCTGCCAAATTGGCAACCTGTGCGAACCAGGAGGTTACAGGGGTTGTCTCTCCAAGTTGGGAGATTGATAGTAAAGCAGTTGGAAGGTCAAACCGGAGCACGAGGAGAGGGACTACTCGTTGAGTTTTAGAAACCTTTTGTATTCACAGTGTGTCCATTCTCTAGGTTTCCCGTACATGTTATAGCTGTAGTAATATTCCCTTCAACATGGAGAGTTGGGACCCATGGAATGGGGGCCATGCATTTTTGCTTTAAAGGGTCTGCATTTGCTCACCCAATCTCACCAATCCTCTCAGTCCCAAGTGTCCAGCCTTATGCCACATCCAGCTGTCATTGTAGATAGGGTCATTCCAGGTTTCATCAGAGACCCTGAAGGAAATGTAAAGAATTTCCCTGTTTTTTGGTTTTGTTTTTGAAATTCCTTTTTATAGTGGGTTTGAGCTGATTCTCGCTGCCATGTTTATGCCAGTCTAGACACACTTGATTCCCTTACAGAGACGTATCAATACAAAGATTTTAAGATTCTTACTAGTCAGATCTATTCCTCTGCGGGAAATATGGGGTTTTGAGTCCCTTTCACTGAGGAAGGTGTAGGTCTTGTCTATTCCACAGTTGGTTTTAGAAATGGTACCTGTGCTTATATCAAACTCTGGTATTATGCATCACCCCACCTCTCCTTTCCACTTAAGCAGGCATAAGAGTGTTTTCTAAATGTGAGACTCTGTTCTCTTTCCTAACTCAGTTCATGTGTAGCCATGTTTACAGGATCTTCATAAGTGATATCTTATGAGAAGTTTCTTTTTCTGTGTGACTTATTTCACTTAGAATCATCGTACCTGAATCCACTCACTTTGCTGCTCCTGGTCTTATGACATTGATTTCATGGCTGAGGGATATTCCATCGTACATAAATACCACAGTTTTTTGAACCATTTTTATATTTCCTTGGATATTTAAGGTGTTCCCATGTTGAGGTTCCTGTAAGCAGTGCAGCCCTAAATTTGGGGTTGGCCCTGTCTTATTGATTTTCAGTTTTCCCAATGTATATTCCCTAGACTGGATGTGCCCTTGGCTCTGTAGCTCTGTTGATTACTTCTTTTAGGGAATGCAATGCACTCCTCCAGTGAGGCAGTTGGCAATTTACATCCCGCCCATCAGCATAACAAGGCTCCCTGTTCTCCAGGGCCTGTCTTGCCTTTCTGGTTTTTACAAATTTTGTGGATGTCCCTTTTGACCGGTGGGAAGTGATACTTCTTTGTAGTGCAGATTTGCATTGCCCGCTTGCTTGCTTGGCCAAAAAGGGCGTATGCGTTTTCTCCTGAATATATTCAGGAGAAAACGCATACGCCCTTTTTGGCCAAGTGCGTCATTGTCGAAGTTGTGCCCCTCTTCCTGTGCTTTAAAGGCGATTCCAACGTACCTCTTGAAATCTGTTTCCTGCTATTCTGCCTCGCTTTCAAGTCCGCCTCGTTGCCTTCCCTCAAGAGATTTTTGGACGACAGTTGTCCTTTATTACTCTGCCGGTTTGTGAATTGCTGTGCCCCTGTGCTCCATTTTTCAACTCGTTTTTTGTGAGCTGTACACAAGTCCAAAATTTTGGTTCAGGACCTATACTGGTTCCTGGTGGGTGGCTGAGAATCTGGTTAATTCTTCTTCCTGCCGGGAAATTAGAGTGACATGTGCCCGTCCAAATGTCTAACAGCTACTCTCTCATTGGTTCTCCCTCTTCCCTTCCATCCTCTGCCAAATTGGCAACCTGTGCGAACCAGGAGGTTAAATGGGCTGTCTCTCCAAGTTGGGAGATTGATAGGAAAGCAGTTGCAAAGTCAAACCGGAGCACCAGGAGAGGGACTTCTCGTTGAGTTTTAGAAACCTTTTGTATTCACTGTGTGTCCATTCTCTAGGTTTCCCGTACATGTTATATCTGTAGTAATATTCCCTTCAACATGGAGAGTTGGGACCCATGGAATGGGGGCCATGCATTTTTGGTTTAAAGGGTCTGCATTTGCTCACCCAATCTCACCAATCCTCTCAGTCCCAAGTGTCCAGCCTTATGCCACATCCAGCTGTCATTGTAGATAGGGTCATTCCAGGTTTCATCAGAGACCCTGAAGGAAATGTAAAGAATTTCCCTGTTTTTTGTTTTTGTTTTTGAAATTACTTTTTATAGTGGGTTTGAGCTGATTCTCGCTGCCATGTTTATGCCAGTCTAGACACACTTGATTCCCTTACAGAGACATATCAATACATAGGTTTTAAGATTCTTACTAGTCAGATCTATTCCTCTGCGGGGAATATGGGGTTTTGAGTACCTTTCACTGAGGAAGGTGTAGGTCTTGTCTATTCCACAGTTGGTTTTAAAATGGTACCTGTGCTTATATCAAACTCTGGTTTAATGCATCACCCCACCTCTCCTTTCCCCTTAAGCAGGCATAAGAGTGTTTTCTAAATGTGAGACTCTGTTCTCTTTCCTAACTCAGTTCATGTGTAGCCATGTTTACAGGATCTTCATAAGTGATATCTTATGAGAAGTTTCTTTTTCTGTGTGACTTATTTCACTTAGATTCATCATCCCTGAATCCACTCACTTTGCTGCTCCTGGTCTTATGACATTGATTTCATGGCTGAGGGATATTCCGTCGTACATAAATACCACAGTTTTTTGAAACATTTTTATATTTCCTGGGATATTTAAGGTGTACCCAAGTTGAGGTTCTTGTAAGCAGTGCAGCCCTAAATTTGGGGGTGGCTCTGTCTTATTGATTTTCAGTTTTCCCAAGGTATATTCCCTAGACTGGAAGTGCCCTTGGCTCTGTAGCTCTGTTGTTTACTTGTTTTAGGGAACGCAATGCACTCCTCCAGTGAGGCAGTTGGCAATTTACATCCCGCCCATCAGCATAAAAAGGCTCCCTGTTCTCCAGGGCCTGTCTTGCCTTTCTGGTTTTTACACATTTTGTGGATGTCCCTTTTGACCGGTGGGAAGTGATACTTCTTTGTAGTGCAGATTTGCATTGCCCGCTTGCTTGCTTGGCCAAAAAGGGCATATGCGTTTTGTCCTGAATATATTCAGGAGAAAACGCATACGCCCTTTTTGGCCAAGTGCGTCATTGTCGAAGTTGTGCCCCTCTCCCTGTGCTTTAAAGGCGATTCCAACGTACCTCTTGAAATCTGTTTCCTGCTATTCTGCCTCGCTTTCAAGTCCGCCTCGTTGCCTTCCCTCAAGAGATTTTTGGACGACAGTTGTCCTTTATTACTCTGCCAGTTTGTGAATTGCTGTGCCTCTGTGCTCCATTTTTCAACTCGTTTTTTGTGAGCTGTACGCAAGTCCAAAATTTTGGTTCAGGACCTATACTGGTTCCCGGTGGGTGGCTGAGACTCTGGTTAATTCTACTTCCTGCCGGGAAATTAGATTGACTTGTGCCCGTCCAAATGTCTAACAGCTACTCTCTCATTGGTTCTCCCTCTTCCCTTCCATCCTCTGCCAAATTGGCAACCTGTGCGAACCAGGAGGTTAAAGCGGCTGTCTCTCCAAGTTGGGAGATTGATAGGAAAGCAGTTGCAAAGTCAAACCGGAGCACCAGGAGAGGGACTTCTCGTTGAGTTTTAGAAACCTTTTGTATTCACTGTGCGTCCATTCTCTAGGTTTCCCGTACATGTTATATCTGTAGTAATATTCCCTTCAACATGGAGAGTTGGGACCCATGGAATGGGGGCCATGCATTTTTGCTTTAAAGGGTCTGCATTTGCTCACCCAATCTCACCAATCCTCTCAGTCCCAAGTGTCCAGCCTTATGCCACATCCAGCTGTCATTGTAGATAGGGTCATTCCAGGTTTCATCAGAGACCCTGAAGGAAATGTAAAGAATTTCCCTGTTTTTTGGTTTTGTTTTTGAAATTCCTTTTTATAGTGGGTTTGAGCTGATTCTCACTGCCATGTTTATGCCAGTCTAGACACACTTGATTCCCTTACAGAGACATATCAATACATAGGTTTTAAGATTCTTACTAGTCAGATCTATTCCTCTGCAGAAATATGGGGTTTTGAGTCCCTTTCACTGAGGAAGGTGTAGGTCTTGTCTATTCCACAGTTGGTTTTAGAAATGGTACCTGTGCTTATATCAAACTCTGGTTTTATGCATCACCCCACCTCTCCTTTCCCCTTAAGCAGGCATAAGAGTGTTTCCTAAATGTGAGACTCTGTTCTCTTTCCTAACTCAGTTCATGTGTAGCCATGTTTACAGGATCTTCATAAGTGATATCTTATGAGAAGTTTCTTTTTCTGTGTGACTTATTTCACTTAGAATCATCGTACCTGAATCCACTCACTTTGCTGCTCCTGGTCTTATGACATTGATTTCATGGCTGAGGGATATTCCATCGTACATAAATACCACAGTTTTTTGAACCATTTTTATATTTCCTGGGATATATAAGGTGTACCCAACTTGAGGTTCTTGTAAGCAGTGCAGCCCTAAATTTGGGTGTGGCTCTGTCTTATTGATTTTCAGTTTTCCCAAGGTATATTCCCTAGACTGGAAGTGCCCTTGGCTCTGTATCTCTGTTGTTTACTTGTTTTAGGGAACGCAATGCACTCCTCCAGTGAGGCAGTTGGCAATTTACATCCCGCCCATCAGCATAAAAAGGCTCCCTGTTCTCCAGGGCCTGTCTTGCCTTTCTGGTTTTTACACATTTTGTGGATGTCCCTTTTGACCGGTGGGAAGTGATACTTCTTTGTAGTGCAGATTTGCATTGCCCGCTTGCTTTCTTGGCCAAAAAGGGCGTATGCGTTTTCTCCTGAATATATTCAGGAGAAAACACATACGCACTTTTTGGCCAAGTGCGTCATTGTCGAAGTTGTGCCCCTCTGCCTGTGCTTTAAAGGCGATTCCAACGTACCTCTTGAAATCTGTTTCCTGCTATTCTGCCTCGCTTTCAAGTCCGCCTCGTTGCCTTCCCTCAAGAGATTTTTGGACGAGAGTTGTCCTTTATTACTCTGCCAGTTTGTGAATTGCTGTGCCCCTGTGCTCCATTTTTCAACTCGTTTTTTGTGAGCTGTACGCAAGTCCAAAATTTTGGTTCAGGACCTATACTGGTTCCCGGTGGGTGGCTGAGACTCTGGTTAATTCTTCTTCCTGCCGGGAAATTAGAGTGACTTGTGCCCGTCCAAATGTCTAACAGCTACTCTCTCATTGGTTCTCCCTCTTCCCTTCCATCCTCTGCCAAATTGGCAACCTGTGCGAACGAGGAGGTTAAAGGGGCTGTCTCTCCAAGTTGGGAGATTGATAGGAAAGCAGTTGCAAAGTCAAACCGGAGCACCAGGAGAGGGACTTCTCGTTGAGTTTTAGAAACCTTTTGTATTCACTGTGCGTCCATTCTATAGGTTTCCCGTACATGTTATATCTGTAGTAATATACCCTTCAACATGGAGAGTTGGGACCCATGGAATGGGGGACATGCATTTTTGCTTTAAAAGGTCTGCATTTGCTCACCCAATCTCACCAATCCTCTCAGTCCCAAGTGTCCAGCCTTATGCCACATCCAGCTCTCATTGTAGATAGGGTCATTCCAGGTTTCATCAGAGACCCTGAAGGAAATGTAAAGAATTTCCCTGTTTTTTGGTTTTGTTTTTGAAATTCCTTTTTATAGTGGGTTTGAGCTGATTCTCACTGCCATGTTTATGCCAGTCTAGACACACGTGATTCCCTTACAGAGACATATCAATACATAAGTTTTAAGACTCTTACTAGTCAGATATATTCCTCTGCGGGAAAAATGGGGTTTTGAGTCCCTTTCACTGAGGAAGGTGTAGGTCTTGTCTATTCCACTGTTGGTTTTAGAAATGGTTCCTGTGCTTATATCAAACTCTGGTTTTATGCATCACCCCACCTCTCCTTTCCCCTTAAGCAGGCATAAGAGTGTTTTCTAAATGTGAGACTCTGTTCTCTTTCCTAACTCAGTTCATGTGTAGCCATGTTTACAGGATCTTCATAAGTGATATCTTATGAGAAGTTTCTTTTTCTGTGTGACTTATTTCACTTAGAATCATCGTACCTGAATCCACTCACTTTGCTGCTCCTGGTCTTATGACATTGATTTCATGGCTGAGGGATATTCTGTCGTACATAAATACCACAGTTTTTTGAACCATTTTTATATTTCCTGGGATATTTAAGGTGTACCCAAGTTGAGGTTCTTGTAAGCAGTGCAGCCCTAAATTTGGGGGTGGCTCTGTCTTATTGATTTTCAGTTTTCCCAAGGTATATTCCCTAGACTGGAAGTGCCCTTGGCTCTGTAGCTCTGTTGTTTACTTGTTTTAGGGAACGCAATGCACTCCTCCAGTGAGGCAGTTGGCAATTTACATCCCGCCCATCAGCATAAAAAGGCTCCCTGTTCTCCAGGGCCTGTCTTGCCTTTCTGGTTTTTACACATTTTGTGGATGTCCCTTTTGACCGGTGGGAAGTGATACTTCTTTGTAGTGCAGATTTGCATTGCCCGCTTGCTTGCTTGGCCAAAAACGGCGTATGCGTTTTCTCCTGAATATATTCAGGAGAAAACGCATACGCCCTTTTTGGCCAAGTGCGTCATTGTCGAAGTTGTGCCCCTCTTCCTGTGCTTTAAAGGCGATTCCAACGTACCTCTTGAAATCTGTTTCCTGCTATTCTGCCTCGCTTTCAAGTCCGCCTAGTTGCCTTCCCTCAAGAGATTTTTGGACGACAGTTGTCCTTTATTACTCTGCCGGTTTGTGAATTGCTGTGCCCCTGTGCTCCATTTTTCAACTCGTTTTTTGTGAGCTGTACACAAGTCCAAAATTTTGGTTCAGGACCTATACTGGTTCCCGGTGGGTGGCTGAGAATCTGGTTAATTCTTCTTCCTGCCGGGAAATTAGAGTGACATGTGCCCGTCCAAATGTCTCACAGCTACTCTCTCATTGGTTCTCCCTCTTCCCTTCCATCCTCTGCCAAATTGGCAACCTGTGCGAACCAGGAGGTTAAAGGGGCTGTCTCTCCAAGTTGGGAGATTGACAGGAAAGCAGTTGGAAAGTCAAACCGGAACACCAGGAGTGGGACTTCTCGTTGAGTTTTAGAAAACTTTTGTATTCACTGTGTGTCCATTCTCTAGGTTTCCCGTACATGTTATAGCTGTAGTAATATTCCCTTCAACATGGAGAGTTGGGACCCATGGAATGGGGGCCATGCATTTTTGCTTTAAAGGGTCTGCATTTGCTCACCCAATCTCACCAATCCTCTCAGTCCCAAGTGTCCAGCCTTATGCCACATCCAGCTGTCATTGTAGATAGGGTCATTCCAGGTTTCATCAGAGACCCTGAAGGAAATGTAAAGAATTTCCCTGTTTTTTGGTTTTGTTTTTGAAATTCCTTTTTATAGTGGGTTTGAGCTGATTCTCACTGCCATGTTTATGCCAGTCTAGACACACTTGATTCCCTTACAGAGACATATCAATACATAGGTTTTAAGATTCTTACTAGTCAGATCTATTCCTCTGCAGAAATATGGGGTTTTGAGTCCCTTTCACTGAGGAAGGTGTAGGTCTTGTCTATTCCACAGTTGGTTTTAGAAATGGTACCTGAGCTTATATCAAACTCTGGTTTTATGCATCACCCCACCTCTCCTTTCCCCTTAAGCAGGCATAAGAGTGTTTCCTAAATGTGAGACTCTGTTCTCTTTCCTAACTCAGTTCATGTGTAGCCATGTTTACAGGATCTTCATAAGTGATATCTTATGAGAAGTTTCTTTTTCTGTGTGACTTATTTCACTTAGAATCATCGTACCTGAATCCACTCACTTTGCTGCTCCTGGTCTTATGACATTGATTTCATGGCTGAGGGATATTCCATCGTACATAAATACCACAGTTTTTTGAACCATTTTTATATTTCCTGGGATATATAAGGTGTACCCAACTTGAGGTTCTTGTAAGCAGTGCAGCCCTAAATTTGGGGGTGGCTCTGTCTTATTGATTTTCAGTTTTCCCAAGGTATATTCCCTAGACTGGAAGTGCCCTTGGCTCTGTATCTCTGTTGTTTACTTGTTTTAGGGAACGCAATGCACTCCTCCAGTGAGGCAGTTGGCAATTTACATCCCGCCCATCAGCATAAAAAGGCTCCCTGTTCTCCAGGGCCTGTCTTGCCTTTCTGGTTTTTACACATTTTGTGGATGTCCCTTTTGACCGGTGGGAAGTGATACTTCTTTGTAGTGCAGATTTGCATTGCCCGCTTGCTTTCTTGGCCAAAAAGGGCGTATGCGTTTTCTCCTGAATATATTCAGGAGAAAACACATACGCCCTTTTTGGCCAAGTGCGTCATTGTCGAAGTTGTGCCCCTCTGCCTGTGCTTTAAAGGCGATTCCAACGTACCTCTTGAAATCTGTTTCCTGCTATTCTGCCTCGCTTTCAAGTCCGCCTCGTTGCCTTCCCTCAAGAGATTTTTGGACGAGAGTTGTCCTTTATTACTCTGCCAGTTTGTGAATTGCTATGCCCCTGTGCTCCATTTTTCAACTCGTTTTTTGTGAGCTGTACGCAAGTCCAAAATTTTGGTTCAGGACCTATACTGGTTCCCGGTGGGTGGCTGAGACTCTGGTTAATTCTTCTTCCTGCCGGGAAATTAGAGTGACTTGTGCCCGTCCAAATGTCTAACAGCTACTCTCTCATTGGTTCTCCCTCTTCCCTTCCATCCTCTGCCAAATTGGCAACCTGTGCGAACGAGGAGGTTAAAGGGGCTGTCTCTCCAAGTTGGGAGATTGATAGGAAAGCAGTTGCAAAGTCAAACCGGAGCACCAGGAGAGGGACTTCTCGTTGAGTTTTAGAAACCTTTTGTATTCACTGTGCGTCCATTCTATAGGTTTCCCGTACATGTTATATCTGTAGTAATATACCCTTCAACATGGAGAGTTGGGACCCATGGAATGGGGGACATGCATTTTTGCTTTAAAAGGTCTGCATTTGCTCACCCAATCTCACCAATCCTCTCAGTCCCAAGTGTCCAGCCTTATGCCACATCCAGCTCTCATTGTAGATAGGGTCATTCCAGGTTTCATCAGAGACCCTGAAGGAAATGTAAAGAATTTCCCTGTTTTTTGGTTTTGTTTTTGAAAATCCTTTTTATAGTGGGTTTGAGCTGATTCTCACTGCCATGTTTATGCCAGTCTAGACACACGTGATTCCCTTACAGAGACATATCAATACATAAGTTTTAAGACTCTTACTAGTCAGATATATTCCTCTGCGGGAAAAATGGGGTTTTGAGTCCCTTTCACTGAGGAAGGTGTAGGTCTTGTCTATTCCACTGTTGGTTTTAGAAATGGTTCCTGTGCTTATATCAAACTCTGGTTTTATGCATCACCCCACCTCTCCTTTCCCCTTAAGCAGGCATAAGAGTGTTTTCTAAATGTGAGACTCTGTTCTCTTTCCTAACTCAGTTCATGTGTAGCCATGTTTACAGGATCTTCATAAGTGATATCTTATGAGAAGTTTCTTTTTCTGTGTGACTTATTTCACTTAGAATCATCGTACCTGAATCCACTCACTTTGCTGCTCCTGGTCTTATGACATTGATTTCATGGCTGAGGGATATTCTGTCGTACATAAATACCACAGTTTTTTGAACCATTTTTATATTTCCTGGGATATTTAAGGTGTACCCAAGTTGAGGTTCTTGTAAGCAGTGCAGCCCTAAATTTGGGGGTGGCTCTGTCTTATTGATTTTCAGTTTTCCCAAGGTATATTCCCTAGACTGGAAGTGCCCTTGGCTCTGTAGCTCTGTTGTTTACTTGTTTTAGGGAACGCAATGCACTCCTCCAGTGAGGCAGTTGGCAATTTACATCCCGCCCATCAGCATAAAAAGGCTCCCTGTTCTCCAGGGCCTGTCTTGCCTTTCTGGTTTTTACACATTTTGTGGATGTCCCTTTTGACCGGTGGGAAGTGATACTTCTTTGTAGTGCAGATTTGCATTGCCCGCTTGCTTGCTTGGCCAAAAACGGCGTATGCGTTTTCTCCTGAATATATTCAGGAGAAAACGCATACGCCCTTTTTGGCCAAGTGCGTCATTGTCGAAGTTGTGCCCCTCTTCCTGTGCTTTAAAGGCGATTCCAACGTACCTCTTGAAATCTGTTTCCTGCTATTCTGCCTCGCTTTCAAGTCCGCCTCGTTGCCTTCCCTCAAGAGATTTTTGGACGACAGTTGTCCTTTATTACTCTGCCGGTTTGTGAATTGCTGTGCCCCTGAGCTCCATTTTTCAACTCGTTTTTTGTGAGCTGTACACAAGTCCAAAATTTTGGTTCAGGACCTATACTGGTTCCCGGTGGGTGGCTGAGAATCTGGTTAATTCTTCTTCCTGCCGGGAAATTAGAGTGACATGTGCCCGTCCAAATGTCTCACAGCTACTCTCTCATTGGTTCTCCCTCTTCCCTTCCATCCTCTGCCAAATTGGCAACCTGTGCGAACCAGGAGGTTAAAGGGGCTGTCTCTCCAAGTTGGGAGATTGACAGGAAAGCAGTTGGAAAGTCAAACCGGAACACCAGGAGTGGGACTTCTCGTTGAGTTTTAGAAAACTTTTGTATTCACTGTGTGTCCATTCTCTAGGTTTCCCGTACATGTTATAGCTGTAGTAATATTCCCTTCAACATGGAGAGTTGGGACCCATGGAATGGGGGCCATGCATTTTTGCTTTAAAGGGTCTGCATTTGCTCACCCAATCTCACCAATCCTCTCAGTCCCAAGTGTCCAGCCTTATGCCACATCCAGCTGTCATTGTAGACAGGGTCATTCCAGGTTTCATCAGAGACCCTGAAGGAAATGGAAAGAATTTCCCTGTTTTTTGGTTTTGTTTTTGAAATTCCTTTTTATAGTGGGTTTGAGCTGATTCACGCTGCCATGTTTATGCCAGTCTAGACACACTTGATTCCCTTACAGAGACATATCAATATATAGGTTTTAAGATTCTTTCTAATCAGATCTATTCCTCTGTGGGAAATATGGGGTTTTGAGTCCCTTTCACTGAGGAAGGTGTAGGTCTTGTCTATTCCACAGTTGGTTTTAGCAATTGTACCTGTGCTTATATCAAACTCTGGTTTTATGCATCACCCCACCTCTCCTTTCCCCTTAAGCAGGCATAAGAGTGTTTTCTAAATGTGAGACTCTGTTCTCTTTCCTAACTCAGTTCATGTGTAGCCATGTTTACAGGATCTTCATAAGTGATATCTTATGAGAAGTTTCTTTTTCTGTGTGACTTATTTCACTTAGAATCATCATACCTGAATCCACTCACTTTGCTGCTCCTGGTCTTATGACATTGATTTCATGGCTGAGGGATATACCATCGTACATAAATACCAGAGTTTTTTGAACCATTTTTATATTTCCTGGGATATTTAAGGTGTACCCAAGTTGAGGTTCTTGTAAGCAGTGCAGCCCTAAATTTGGGGGTGGCTCTGTCTTATTGATTTTCAATTTTCCTAACGTATATTCACTACACTGGATGTGCCCTTGGCTCTGTAGCTCTGTTGATTACTTGTTTTAGGGAACACAATGCACTCCTCCAGTGAGGCAGTTGGCAATTTACATCCCGCCCATCAGCATAACAAGGGTCCCTGTTCTCCAGGGCCTGTTTTGCCTTTCTGGTTTTTACACATTTTGTGGAAGTCCCTTTTGACCGGTGGGATGTGATACTTCTTTGTAGTGCAGATTTGCATTGCCCGCTTGCTTGCTTGGCCAAAAAGGGCGTATGCGTTTTCTCCTGAATATATTCAGGAGAAAACGCATACACCCTTTTTGGCCAAGTACGTCATTGTCGAAGTTGTGCCCCTCTTCCTGTGCTTTAAAGGCGATTCCAACGTACATCTTGAAATCTGTTTCCTGCAATTCTGCCTGGCTTTCAAGTCCGCCACGTTGCCTTCCCTCAACAGATTTTTGGACGATAGTTGTCCTTTATTACTCTGCCAGTTTGTGAATTGCTGTGCCCCTGAGCTCCATTTTTCAACTCGTTTTTTGTGAGCTGTACGCAAGTCCAAAATTTTGGTTCAGGACCTATACTGGTTCCCGGTGGGTGGCTGTGACTCTGGTTAATTCTTCTTCCTGCCGGAAAATTAGAGTGACATGTGCCTGTCCAAATGCCTAACAGCTACTCTCTCATTGGTTCTCCCTCTTCCCTTCCATCCTCTGCCAAATTGGCAACCTGTGCGAACCAGGAGGTTACAGGTGTTGTCTCTCCAAGTTGGGAGATTGATAGTAAAGCAGTTGGAAGGTCAAACCGGAGCACCAGGAGAGGGACTACTCGTTGAGTTTTAGAAACCTTTTGTATTCACAGTGTGTCCATTCTCTAGGTTTCCCGTACATGTTATAGCTGTAGTAATATTCCCTTCAACATGGAGAGTTGGGACCCATGGAATGGGGGCCATGCATTTTTGCTTTAAAGGGTCTGCATTTGCTCACCCAATCTCACCAATCCTCTCAGTCCCAAGTGTCCAGCCTTATGCCACATCCAGCTGTCATTGTAGATAGGGTCATTCCAGGTTTCATCAGAGACCCTGAAGGAAATGTAAAGAATTTCCCTGTTTTTTGGTTTTGTTTTTGAAATTCCTTTTTATAGTGGGTTTGAGCTGATTCTCACTGCCATGTTTATGCCAGTCTAGACACACTTGATTCCCTTACAGAGACATATCAATACATAGGTTTTAAGATTCTTACTAGTCAGATCTATTCCTCTGCAGAAATATGGGGTTTTGAGTCCCTTTCACTGAGGAAGGTGTAGGTCTTGTCTATTCCACAGTTGGTTTTAGAAATGGTACCTGTGCTTATATCAAACTCTGGTTTTATGCATCACCCCACCTCTCCTTTCCCCTTAAGCAGGCATAAGAGTGTTTCCTAAATGTGAGACTCTGTTCTCTTTCCTAACTCAGTTCATGTGTAGCCATGTTTACAGGATCTTCATAAGTGATATCTTATGAGAAGTTTCTTTTTCTGTGTGACTTATTTCACTTAGAATCATCGTACCTGAATCCACTCACTTTGCTGCTCCTGGTCTTATGACATTGATTTCATGGCTGAGGGATATTCCATCGTACATAAATACCACAGTTTTTTGAACCATTTTTATATTTCCTGGGATATATAAGGTGTACCCAACTTGAGGTTCTTGTAAGCAGTGCAGCCCTAAATTTGGGTGTGGCTCTGTCTTATTGATTTTCAGTTTTCCCAAGGTATATTCCCTAGACTGGAAGTGCCCTTGGCTCTGTATCTCTGTTGTTTACTTGTTTTAGGGAACGCAATGCACTCCTCCAGTGAGGCAGTTGGCAATTTACATCCCGCCCATCAGCATAAAAAGGCTCCCTGTTCTCCAGGGCCTGTCTTGCCTTTCTGGTTTTTACACATTTTGTGGATGTCCCTTTTGACCGGTGGGAAGTGATACTTCTTTGTAGTGCAGATTTGCATTGCCCGCTTGCTTTCTTGGCCAAAAAGGGCGTATGCGTTTTCTCCTGAATATATTCAGGAGAAAACACATACGCACTTTTTGGCCAAGTGCGTCATTGTCGAAGTTGTGCCCCTCTGCCTGTGCTTTAAAGGCGATTCCAACGTACCTCTTGAAATCTGTTTCCTGCTATTCTGCCTCGCTTTCAAGTCCGCCTCGTTGCCTTCCCTCAAGAGATTTTTGGACGAGAGTTGTCCTTTATTACTCTGCCAGTTTGTGAATTGCTGTGCCCCTGTGCTCCATTTTTCAACTCGTTTTTTGTGAGCTGTACGCAAGTCCAAAATTTTGGTTCAGGACCTATACTGGTTCCCGGTGGGTGGCTGAGACTCTGGTTAATTCTTCTTCCTGCCGGGAAATTAGAGTGACTTGTGCCCGTCCAAATGTCTAACAGCTACTCTCTCATTGGTTCTCCCTCTTCCCTTCCATCCTCTGCCAAATTGGCAACCTGTGCGAACGAGGAGGTTAAAGGGGCTGTCTCTCCAAGTTGGGAGATTGATAGGAAAGCAGTTGCAAAGTCAAACCGGAGCACCAGGAGAGGGACTTCTCGTTGAGTTTTAGAAACCTTTTGTATTCACTGTGCGTCCATTCTATAGGTTTCCCGTACATGTTATATCTGTAGTAATATACCCTTCAACATGGAGAGTTGGGACCCATGGAATGGGGGACATGCATTTTTGCTTTAAAAGGTCTGCATTTGCTCACCCAATCTCACCAATCCTCTCAGTCCCAAGTGTCCAGCCTTATGACACATCCAGCTCTCATTGTAGATAGGGTCATTCCAGGTTTCATCAGAGACCCTGAAGGAAATGTAAAGAATTTCCCTGTTTTTTGGTTTTGTTTTTGAAATTCCTTTTTATAGTGGGTTTGAGCTGATTCTCACTGCCATGTTTATGCCAGTCTAGACACACGTGATTCCCTTACAGAGACATATCAATACATAAGTTTTAAGACTCTTACTAGTCAGATATATTCCTCTGCGGGAAAAATGGGGTTTTGAGTCCCTTTCACTGAGGAAGGTGTAGGTCTTGTCTATTCCACTGTTGGTTTTAGAAATGGTTCCTGTGCTTATATCAAACTCTGGTTTTATGCATCACCCCACCTCTCCTTTCCCCTTAAGCAGGCATAAGAGTGTTTTCTAAATGTGAGACTCTGTTCTCTTTCCTAACTCAGTTCATGTGTAGCCATGTTTACAGGATCTTCATAAGTGATATCTTATGATAAGTTTCTTTTTCTGTGTGACTTATTTCACTTAGAATCATCGTACCTGAATCCACTCACTTTGCTGCTCCTGGTCTTATGACATTGATTTCATGGCTGAGGGATATTCTGTCGTACATAAATACCACAGTTTTTTGAACCATTTTTATATTTCCTGGGATATTTAAGGTGTACCCAAGTTGAGGTTCTTGTAAGCAGTGCAGCCCTAAATTTGGGGGTGGCTCTGTCTTATTGATTTTCAGTTTTCCCAAGGTATATTCCCTAGACTGGAAGTGCCCTTGGCTCTGTAGCTCTGTTGTTTACTTGTTTTAGGGAACGCAATGCACTCCTCCAGTGAGGCAGTTGGCAATTTACATCCCGCCCATCAGCATAAAAAGGCTCCCTGTTCTCCAGGGCCTGTCTTGCCTTTCTGGTTTTTACACATTTTGTGGATGTCCCTTTTGACCGGTGGGAAGTGATACTTCTTTGTAGTGCAGATTTGCATTGCCCGCTTGCTTGCTTGGCCAAAAACGGCGTATGCGTTTTCTCCTGAATATATTCAGGAGAAAACGCATACGCCCTTTTTGGCCAAGTGCGTCATTGTCGAAGTTGTGCCCCTCTTCCTGTGCTTTAAAGGCGATTCCAACGTACCTCTTGAAATCTGTTTCCTCCTATTCTGCCTCGCTTTCAAGTCCGCCTCGTTGCCTTCCCTCAAGAGATTTTTGGACGACAGTTGTCCTTTATTACTCTGCCGGTTTGTGAATTGCTGTGCCCCTGTGCTCCATTTTTCAACTCGTTTTTTGTGAGCTGTACACAAGTCCAAAATTTTGGTTCAGGACCTATACTGGTTCCCGGTGGGTGGCTGAGAATCTGGTTAATTCTTCTTCCTGCCGGGAAATTAGAGTGACATGTGCCCGTCCAAATGTCTCACAGCTACTCTCTCATTTGTTCTCCCTCTTCCCTTCCATCCTCTGCCAAATTGGCAACCTGTGCGAACCAGGAGGTTAAAGGGGCTGTCTCTCCAAGTTGGGAGATTGACAGGAAAGCAGTTGGAAAGTCAAACCGGAACACCAGGAGAGGGACTTCTCGTTGAGTTTTAGAAACCTTTTGTATTCACTGTGTGTCCATTCTCTAGGTTTCCCGTACATGTTATAACTGTAGTAATATTCCCTTCAACATGGAGAGTTGGGACCCATGGAATGGGGGCCATGCATTTTTGCTTTAAAGGGTCTGCATTTGCTCACCCAATCTCACCAATCCTCTCAGTCCCAAGTGTCCAGCCTTATGCCACATCCAGCTGTCATTGTAGATAGGGTCATTCCAGGTTTCATCAGAGACCGTGAAGGAAATGTAAAGAATTTCCCTGTTTTTTGGTTTTGTTTTTGAATTTCCTTTTTAGAGTGGGTTTGAGCTGATTCTCGCTGCCATGTTTATGCCAGTCTAGACACACTTGATTCCCTTACAGAGACATATCAATACATAGATTTTAAGATTCTTACTAGACAGATCTATTCCTTTGCGGGAAATATGGGGTTTTGAGTCCCTTTCACTGAGGAAGGTGTAGGTCTTGTCTATTCCACAGTTGGTTTTAGAAATGGTACCTGTGCTTATATCAAACTCTGGTTTTATGCATCACCCCACCTCTCCTTTCCCCTTAAGCAGGCATAAGAGTGTTTTCTAAATGTGAGACTCTGTTCTCTTTCCTAACTCAGTTCATGTGTAGCCATGTTTACAGGATCTTCATAAGTGATATCTTATGAGAAGTTTCTTTTTCTGTGTGACTTATTTCACTTAGAATCATTGTACCTGAATCCACTCACTTTGCTGCTCCTGGTCTTATGCCATTGATTTCATTTCTGAGGGATATACCGTCGTACATAAATACCACAGTTTTTTGAACCATTTTTATATTTCCTGGGATATTTAAGGTGTCCCCAAGTTGAGGTTCTTGTAAGCAGTGCAGCCCTAAATTTGGGGGTGGCTCTGTCTTATTGATTTTCAGTTTTCCCAAGGTATATTCCCTTGACTGGAAGTGCCCTTGGCTCTGTATCTCTGTTGTTTACTTGTTTTAGGGAACGCAATGCACTCCTCCAGTGAGGCAGTTGGCAATTTACATCCCGCCCATCAGCATAAAAAGGCTCCCTGTTCTCCAGGGCCTGTCTTGTCTTTCTGGTTTTTACACATTTTGTCGATGTCCCTTTGGAACGATGGGAAGTGATACTTCTTTGTAGTGCAGATTTGCATTGCCCGCCTGCTTGCTTGGCCAAAAAGGGCGTATGCGATTTCTCCTGAATATATTCAGGAGAAAAGGCATACGCCCTTTTTGGCCAAGTGCGTCATTGTCGAAGTTGTGCCCCTCCTCCTGTGCTTTAAAGGCGATTCCAACGTACCTCTTGAAATCTGCTTCCTGCTATTCTGCCTCGCTTTCAAGTCCGCCTCGTTGCCTTCCCTCAACAGATTTTTGGACGACAGTTGTCCTTTATTACTCTGCCAGTTTGTGAATTGCTGTGCCCCTGAGCTCCATTTTTCAACTCGTTTTTTGTGAGCTGTACGCAAGTCCAAAATTTTGGTTCAGGACCTATACTGGTTCCCGGTGGGTGGCTGAGACTCTGGTTAATTCTTCTTCCTCCCGGGGAAGTAGAGTGACATATGCCCGTCCAAATGTCTAACAGCTACTCTCTCATTGGTTCTCCTTCTTGCCTTTCATCCTCTGCCAAATGGGCAACCTGTGCGAACCAGGAGGTTAAAGGGGTTGTCTCTCCAAGTTGGGAGATTGATAGTAAAGCAGTTGGAAAGTCAAACCGGAGCACCAGGAGAGGGACTACTCGTTGAGTTTTAGAAACCTTTTGTATTCACAGTGTGTCCATTCTCTAGGTTTCCCGTACCTGTTATAGCTGTAGTAATATTTCCTTCAACATGGAGAGTTGGGACCCATGGAATGGGGGCCATGCATTTTTGCTTTAAAGGGTCTGCATTTGCTCACCCAATCTCACCAATCCTCTCAGTCCCAAGTGTCCAGCCTTATGCCACATCCAGCTCTCATTGTAGATAGCGTCATTCCAGGTTTCATCAGAGACCCTGAAGGAAATGTAAAGAATTTCACTGTTTTTTGGTTTTGTTTTTGAAATTCCTTTTTATAGTGGGTTTGAGCTGATTCTCGCTGCCATGTTTATGCCAGTCTAGACACACTTGATTCCCTTACAGAGACATATCAATACATAGGTTTTAAGATTCTTACTAGTCAGATCTATTCCTCTGCGGGAAATATGGTGTTTTGAGTCCCTTTCACTGAGGAAGGTGTAGGTCTTGTCTATTCCACAGTTGGTTTTAGAAATGGTACCTGTGCTTATATCAAACTCTGGTTTTATGCATCACCCCACCTCTCCTTTCCCCTTAAGCAGGCATAAGAGTGTTTTCTAAATGTGAGACTCTGTTCTCTTTCCTAACTCAGTTCATGTGTAGCCATGTTTACAGGATCTTCATAAGTGATATTTTATGAGAAGTTTCTTTTTCTGTGTGACTTATTTCACTTAGAATCATCGTACCTGAATCCACTCACTTTGCTGCTCCTGGTCTTAGGACATTGATTTCATGGCTGAGGGATATTCCATCGTACATAAATACCGCAGTTTTTTGAACCATTTTTATATTTCCTGGGATATTGACGGTGTACCCAAGTTGAGGTTCTTGTAAGCAGTGCAGCCCTAAATTTGGGGGTGGCTCTGTCTTATTGATTTTCAGTTTTCCCAAGGTATATTCCCTAGACTGTATGTTCCCTTGGCTCTGTAGCTCTGTTGATTACTACTTTAAGGGAACGCAATGCACTCCTCCAGTGAGGCAGTTGGCAATTTACATCCCGCCCATCAGCATAACAAGGCTCCCTGTTCTCCAGGGCCTGTCTTGACTTTCTGTTTTTTAGACATTTTGTGGATGTCCCTTTTGACCAGTGGGAAGTGATACTTCTTTGTAGTGCAGATTTGCATTGCTCGCTTGCTTGCTTGGCCAAAAAGGGCGTATGCGTTTTCTCCTGAATATATTCTGGAGAAAACGCATACACCCTTTTTGGCCAAGTGCGTCACTGTCGAAGTTGTGCCCCTCTTCCTGTGCTTTAAAGGCGATTCCAACGTACCTCTTGAAATCTGTTTCCTGCTATTCTGCCTCGCTTTCAAGTCCGCCTCGTTGCCTTCCCTCAACAGATTTTTGGACGAGAGTTGTCCTTTATTACTCTGCCAGTTTGTGAATTGCTGTGCCCCTGTGCTCCATTTTTCAACTCGTTTTTTGTGAGCTGTACGCAAGTCCAAAATTTTGGTTCAGGACCTATACTGGTTCCCGGTGGGTGGCTGAGACTCTGGGTAATTTTTCTTCCTGCCGGGAAATTAGAGTGACATGTGCCCGTCCAAATGTCTAACAGCTACTCTCTCATTGGTTCTCCCTCTTCCCTTCCATCCTCTGCCAAATTGGCAACCTGTGCGAACCAAGAGGTTAAGGGGCTGTCTCTCCAAGTTGGGAGATTGATAGGAAAGCAGTTGCAAAGTCAAACCGGAGCACCAGGAGAGGGACTTCTCGTTGAGTTTTAGAAACTTTTTGTATTCACTGTGTGTCCATTCTCTAGGTTTCCCATACATGTTATATCTGTAGTAATATTCCCTTCAACATGGAGAGTTGGGACCCATGGAATGGGGGCCATGCATTTTTGCTTTAGAGGGTCTGCATTTGCTCACGCAAACTCACCAATCTTCTCAGTCCCAAGTGTCCAGCCTTATGCCATATCCAGCTGTCATTGTAGATAGGGTCATTCCAGGTTTCATCAGAGACCCTGAAAGAAATGTAAATAATTTCCCTGTTTTTTGGTTTTGTTTTTGAAATTCCGTTTTATAGTGGGTTTGAGCTGATTCTCGCTGCCATGTTTATGCCAGTCTAGAAACACTTGATTCCCTTACAGAGACATATCAATACATAGGTTTTAAGATTCTTACTAGTCAGATCTATTCCTTTGTGGGAAATATGGGGTTTTGATTCCCTTTCACTGAGGAAGGTGTAAGTCTTGTCTATTCCACAGTTGGTTTTAGAAATGGTACCTGTGCTTATATCAAACTCTGGTTTTATGCATCACCCCACCTCTCCTTTCCCCTTAAGCAGGCATAAGAGTGTTTTCTAAATGTGAGACTCTGTTCTCTTTCCTAACTCAGTTCATGTGTAGCCATGTTTACAGGATCTTCATAAGTGATATCTTATGAGAAGTTTCTTTTTCTGTGTGACTTATTTCACTTAGAATCATCGTACCTGAATCCACTCACTTTGCTGCTCCTGGTCTTATGACATTGATTTCATGGCTGAGGGATATTCCATCGTACATAAATACCACAGTTTTTTGAACCATTTTTATATTTCCTGGGATATTTAAGGTGTACTCAAGTTGAGGTTCTTGTAAGCAGTGCAGCCCTAAATTTTGGGGTGGCCCTGTCTTATTGATTTTAATTTTTCCCAAGGTATATTCCCTAGACTGGATGTGCCCTTGGCTCTGTAGCTCTGTTGATTACTTCTTTTAGGGAACGCAATGCACTCCTCCAGTGAGGCAGTTGGCAATTTACATCCCGCCCATCAGCATAACAAGGCTCCCTGTTCTCCAGGGCCTCTCTTGCCTTTCTGGTTTTTACACATTTTGTGGATGTCCGTTTTGACCGGTGGGAAGTGATACTTCTTTGTATTGCAGATTTGCATAGCCCGCTTGCTTGGTTGGCCATAAAGGGCGTATGAGTTTTCTCCTGAATATATTCAGGAGAAAACGCATACGCCCTTTTTGTCCAAGTGCGTCACTGTCGAAGTTGTGCCCCTCTTCCTGTGCTTTAAAGGCGATTCCAACGTACCTCTTGAAATCTGTTTCCTGCTATTCTGCCTCGCTTTCAAGTCCGCCTCGTTGCCTTCCCTCAACAGATTTTTGGACGATAGTTGTCATTTATTACTCTGCCAGTTTGTGAATTGCTTTGCCCCTGAGCTCCATTTTTCAACTTGTTTTTTGTGAGCTGTACGCAAGTCCAAAATTTTGGTTCAGGACCTATACTGGTTCCCAGTGGGTGGCTGAGACTCTGGTTAATTCTTCTTCCTGCCGGGAAATTAGAGTGACATGTCTCCGTCCAAATGTCTAACAGCTGCTCTCTCATTGGTTCTCCCTCTTCCCTTCCATCCTCTGCCACATTGGCAACCTGTGCGAACCGGGTGGTTAAATGGGCTGTCTCTCCACGTTGGGAGATTGATAGGAAAGCACTTGGAATGACAAACCGGAGCACCAGGAGAGGGACTACTCGTTGAGTTTTAGAAACCTTTTGTATTCACTGTGTGTCCATTCTCTAGGTTTCCCGTACATGTTATATCTGTAGTAATATTCCCTTCAACATGGAGAGTTGGGACATATGGAATGGGGGCCATGCATTTTTGCTTTAAAGGGTCTGCATTTGCTCACCCAATCTCACCAATCCTCTCAGTCCCAAGTGTCCAGCCTTATGCCACATCCAGCTCTCATTGTAGATAGCGTCGTTCCAGGTTTCATCAGAGACCCTGAAGGAAATGTAAAGAATTTCCCTGTTTTTTGGTTTTGTTTTTGAAATTCCTTTTTATAGTGGGTTAGAACTGATTCTCGCTGCGATGTTTATGCCCGTCTAGACACACTTGATTCCCTTACAGAGACATATCAATACATAGGTTTTAAGATTCTTACTAGTCAGATCTATTCCTCTGCGGGAAATATGGGGTTTTGAGTCCCTTTCACTGAGGAAGGTGTAGGTCTTGTCTATTCCACTGTTGGTTTTAGAAATGGTACCTGTGCTTATATCAAATTCTGGTTTTATGCATCACCCCACCTCTCCTTTCCCCTTAAGCAGGCATAAGAGTGTTTTCTAAATGTGAGACTCTGTTCTGTTTCCTAACTCAGTTCATGTGTAGCCATGTTTACAGGATCTTCATAAGTGATATCTCATAGAAGTTTCTTTTTCTGTGTGACTTATTTCACTTAGAATCATCGTACCTGAATCCACTCACTTTGCTGCTCCTGCTCTTATGACATTGATTTCATGGCTGAGGGATATTCCATCGTACATAAATACCACAGTTTTTTGAACCATTTTTATATTTCCTGGGATATTTAAGGTGTACGCATGTTGAGGTTCTTGTAAGCAGTGCAGCCCTAAATTTGGGGGTGGCTCTGTCTTATTGATTTTCAGTTTTCCCAAGGTATATTCCCTAGACTGGATGTGCCCTTGGCTCTGTATCTCTGTTGATTACTTCTTTTAGGGAACGCAATGCACTCCTCCAGTGAGGCCGTTGGCAATTTACATCCCGCCCATCAGCATAACAAGGCTCCCTGTTCTCCAGGGCCTGTCTTGACTTTCTGGTTTTTACACATTTTGTGGATGTCCCTTTTGACCAGTGGGACGTGATACTTCTTTGTAGTGCAGATTTGCATTGCCCGCTTGCTTGCTTGGCCAAAAAGGGCGTATGCATTTTCTCCTGAATATATTCAGGAGAAAACGCATACGCACTTTTTGGCCAAGTGCGTCACTCTCGAAGTTGTGCCCCTCTTCCTGTGCTTTAAAGGCGATTCCAACGTACCTCTTGAAATCTGTTTCCTGCTATTCTGCCTCGCTTTCAAGTCCGCCTCGTTGCCTTCCCTCAACAGATTTTTGGACGATAGTTGTCCTTTATTACTCTGCCAGTTTGTGAATTGCTGTGCCCCTGTGCTCCATTTTTCAACTCGTTTTTTGTGAGCTTTACGCAAGTCCAAAATTTTGGTTCAGGACCTATACTGGTTCCCGGGGGGTGGCTGAGACTCTGGATAATTCTTCTTCCTGCCGGGAAATTAGAGTGACATGTGCCCGTCCAAATGACTAACAGCTACTCTCTCATTGGTTCTCCCTCTTCCCTTCCATCCTCTGCCAAATTGGCAACCTGTGTGAACCAGGAGGTTAAAGGGGCTGTCTCTCCAAGTTGGGAGATTGATAGGAAAGCAGTTGTAAAGTCAAACCGGAGCACCAGGAGAGGGACTTCTCGTTGAGTTTTAGAAACCTTCTGTATTCACTGTGTGTCCATTCTCTAGGTTTCCCGTAAATGTTATATCTGTAGTAATATTCCCTTCAACATGGAGAGTTGGGACCCATGGAATGGGGGCCATGCATTTTTGCTTTAAAGGGTCTGCATTTCCTCACCCAATCTCACCAATCCTCTCATTCCCAAGGGTCCAGCCTTATGCCACACCCAGCTGTCATTGTAGATAGGGTCATTCCAGGTTTCATCAGAGACCCTGAAGGAAATGTAAAGAATTTCCCTGTTTTTTGGTTTTGTTTTTGAAATTCCGTTTCATAGTGGGTTTGAGCTGATTCTCGCTGCCATGTTTATGCCAGTCTAGACACTCTTGATTCCCTTACAGAGACATAGCAATACATAGGTTTTAAGATTCTTACTAGTCAGATCTATTCCTCTGCGGGAAATATGGGGTTTTGAGTCCCTTTCACTGAGGAAGGTGTAAGTCTTGTCTATTCCACAGTTGGTTTTAGAAATGGTACCTGTGCTTCTATCAAACTCTGGTTTTATGCATCACCCCACCTCTCCTTTCCCCTTAAGCAGGCATAAGAGTGTTTTCTAAATGTGAGACTCTGTTCTCTTTCCTAACTCAGTTCATGTGTAACCATGTTTACAGGATCTGCATAAGTGATATCTTATGAGAAGTTTCTTTTTCTGTGTGACTTATTTCACTTAGAATCATCGTACCTGAATCAACTCACTTTGCTGCTCCTGCTCTTATTACATTGATTTCATGGCTGAGGGATATTCCGTCGTACATAAATACCACAGTTTTTTGACCCATTTTTATATTTCCTGGGATATTTAAGGTGTACCCATGTTGAGGTTCTTGTAAGCAGTGCAGACCTAAATTTGGGCGTGGCCCTGTCTTATTGATTTTCAGTTTTCCCTAGGTATATTCCCTAGACTGGTAGTCCCCTTTGCTCTGTAGCTCTGTTGATTACTGCTTTTAGGGAACGCAATGCACTCCTCCAGTGAGGCAGTTGGCAATTTACATCCCGCCCATCAGCATAACAAGGCTCCCTGTTCTCCAGGGCCTGTCTTGCCTTTCTGGTTTTACACATTTTGTGGATGTCCCTTTTGACCGGTGGGAAGTGATACTTCTTTGTAGTGCAGATTTGCATTGCCCGCTTGCTTGCTTGGGCAAAAAGAGCGTATGCGTTTTCTCCTGAATATATTCAGGAGAAAACGCATACGCCCTTTTTGGCCAAGTGCGTCACTGTCGAAGTTGTGCCCCTCTTCCTGTGCTTTAAAGGCGATTCCAACGTACCTCTTGAAATCTGTTTCCTGCTATTCTGCCTCGCTTTCAAGTCCGCCTCGTTGCCTTCCCTCAACAGATTTTTGGACCATAGTTGTGCTTTATTACTGTGCCAGTTTGTGAATTGCTGTGCCCCTGTGCTCCATTTTTCAACTCGTTTTTTGTGAGCTGTACGCAAGTCCAAAATTTTGGTTCAGGACCTATACTGGTTCCCGGTGGGTGGCTGAGACTCTGGTTAATTCTTCTTCCTGCCGGGAAATTAGAGTGACATGAGCCCGTCCAAATGTCTAACAGCTACTCTCTCATTGGTTCTCCCTTTTCCCTTCCATCCTCTGCGAAATTGGCAACCTGTGCGAACCAGTTGGTTAAAGGGTCAGTCTCTCCAAGTTGGGAGATTGATAGGAAAGCAGTTGGAAAGTCAAACCGGAACACCAGGAGAGGGACTTCTCGTTGAGTTTTAGAAACCTTCTGTATTCACTGTGTGTCCATTCTCTAGGTTTCCCGTACATGTTATATCTGTAGTAATATTCCCTTCAACATGGAGAGTTGGGACCCTTGGAATGGGGGCCATGCATTTTTGCTTTAAAGGGTCTGCATTTCCTCACCCAATCTCACCAATCCTCTCAGTCCCAAGTGTCCAGCCTTATGCCACATCCAGCTGTCATTGTAGATAGGGTCATTCCAGGTTTCATCAGAGACCGTGAAGGAAATGTAAAGAATTTCCCTGTTTTTTGGTTTTGTTTTTGAAATTCCGTTTTATAGTGGGTTTGAGCTGATTCTCGCTGCCATGTTTATGCCAGTCTAGACACTCTTGATTCCCTTACAGAGACATAGCAATACATAGGTTTTAAGATTCTTACTAGTCAGATCTATTCCTCTGCGGGAAATATGGGGTTATGAGTCCCTTTCACTGAGGAAGGTGTAGGTCTTGTCTATTCCACAGTTGGTTTTAGAAATGGTACCTGTGCTTATATAAAACTCTGGTTTTATGAATCACCCCACCTCTCCTTTCCCCTTAAGCAGGCATAAGAGTGTTTTCTAAATGTGAGACTCTGATCTCTTTCCTAACTCAGTTTATGTGTAACCATGGTTACAGGATCTTCATAAGTGATATCTTATGAGAAGTTTCTTTTTCTGTGTGACTTATTTCACTTAGAATCATCGTACCTGAATCCACTCACTTTGCTGCTCCTGGTCTTATGACATTGATTTCATGGCTGAGGGATATTCCATCGTACATAAATACCACAGTTTTTTGAACCATTTTTATATTTCCTGGGATATTTAAGGTGTACCCATGTTGAGGTTCTTGTAAGCAGTGCAGCCCTAAATTTGGGGGTGGCCTTGTCTTATTGATTTTCAGTTTTCCCAAGGTATATTCCCTAGACTGGCTGTGCCCTTGGCTAAGTAGCTCTGTTGATTACTTCTTTTAGGGAACACAATGCACTCCTCCAGTGAGGCCGTTCGCAATTTACATCCCGCCCATCATCATAACAAGGCTCCCTGTTCTCCAGGGCCGGTCTTGCCTTTCTGGTTTTTACACATTTTGTGGATGTCCCTTTGGACCGGTGGGAATTGATACTTCTTTGTAGTGCAGATTTGCATTGCCCGCTTGCTTGCTTGGCCAAAAAGGGTGTATGCGTTTTCTCCTGAATATATTCAGGAGAAAATGCATACGCCCTTTTTGGCCAAGTGCGTCATTGTCGATATTGTGCCCCTCTTCCTGTGCTTTAAAGGCGATTCCAACGTACCTCTTGAAATCTGTTTCCTGCTATTCTGCCTCTCTTTCAAGTCGCCTCATTGCCTTCCCTCAACAGATTTTTGGACGACAGTTGTCCTTTATTACTCTGCCAGTTTGTGAATTGCTGTGCCCCTGTGCTCCATTTTTCAACTCGTTTTTTGTGAGCTGTATGCAAGTACAAAATTTTGACAGGACCTAAACTGGTTCCTGGTGGGTGGATGATACTCTGGTTAATTCTACTTCCTGCCGGGAAATTAGAGTGACATGTGCCCGTCCAAATATCTAACAGCTACTCTCTCATTGGTTCTCCCTCATCCCTTCCATCCTCTGCCAAATTGGCAACCAGTGCGAACCAGGAGGTTAAAGGGGCTGTCTCTCCAAGTTGGGAGATTGATAGTAAAGCAGTTGGAAAGTCAAACCGGAACACCAGGAGAGGGACTTCTCGTTGAGTTTTAGAAACCTTTTGTATGCACTGTGTGTCCATTCTCTAGGTTTCCCGTACATGTTATATCTGTAGTAATATTCCCTTCAACATGGAGAGTTGGGACCCATGGAATGGGGGCCATGCATTTTTGCTTTAAAGGGTCTGCATTTGCTCACCCAATCTCACCAATCCTCTCAGTCCCAAGTGTCCAGCCTTATGCCACATCCAGCTGTCATTGTAGATAGGGTCATTCCAGGTTTCATCAGAGACCCTGAAGGAAATGTAAAGAATTTCCCTGTTTTTTGGTTTTGTTTTTGAAATTCCTTTTTATAGTGTGTTTGAGCTGATTCTCGCTTCCATGTGTATGCCAGTCTAGACACACTTGATTCCCTTACAGAGACATATCAATACATAGGTTTTAAGATTCTCACTAGTCAGATCTATTCCTCTGCGGGAAATATGGGGTTTTGAGTCCCTTTCACTGAGGAAGGTGTAGGTTTTGTCTATTCCACAGTTGGTTTTAAAAATGGTACCTGTGCTTATATCAAACTCTGGTTTTATGCATCACCCCACCTCTCCTTTCCCCTTAAGCAGGCATAAGATTGTTTTCTAAATGTGAGACTCTGTTCTCTTTCCTAACTCAGTTCATGTGTAGCCATGTTTACAGGATCTTCATAAGTGATATCTTATGAGAAGTTTCTTTTTCTGTGTGACTTATTTCACTTAGAATCATCGTACCTGAATCCACTCACTTTGCTGCTCCTGGTCTTATGACATTGATTTCATGGCTGAGGGATATTCCATCGTACATAAATACCACAGTTTTTTGAACCATTTTTATATTTCCTGGGATATTTAAGGTGTACCCAAGTTGAGTTTCTTGTAAGCAGTGCAGCCCTAAATTTGGGGGTGGTTCTGTCTTATTGATTTTCAGTTTTCCCAAGGTATATTCCCTAGACTGTATGTTCCCTTGGCTCTGTAGCTCTGTTGATTACTACTTTAAGGGAACGCAATGCACTCCTCCAGTGAGGCAGTTGGCAATTTACATCCCGCCCATCATCATAACAAGGCTCCCTGTTCTCCAGGGCCTGTCTTGACTTTCTGGTTTTTAGACATTTTGTGGATGTCCCTTTTGACCAGTGGGAAGTGATACTTCTTTGTAGTGCAGATTTGCATTGCTCGCTTGCTTGCTTGGCCAAAAAGGGCGTATGCGTTTTCTCCTGAATATATTCTGGAGAAAACGCATACGCCCTTTTTGGCCAAGTGCGTCACTGTCGAAGTTGTGCCCCTCTTCCTGTGCTTTAAAGGCGATTCCAACGTACCTCTTGAAATCTGTTTCCTGCTATTCTGCCTCGCTTTCAAGTCCGCCTCGTTGCCTTCCCTCAACAGATTTTTGGACGACAGTTGTCCTTTATTACTCTGCCAGTTTGTGAATTGCTGTGCCCCTGTGCTCCATTTTTCAACTCGTTTTTTGTGTGCTGTACGCAAGTCCAAAATTTTGGTTCAGGACCTATACTGGTTCCCGGTGGGTGGCTGAGACTCTGGGTAATTTTTCTTCCTGCCGGGAAATTAGAGTGACATGTGCCCGTCCAAATGTCTAACAGCTACTCTCTCATTGGTTCTCCCTCTTCCCTTCCATCCTCTGCCAAATTGGCAACCTGTGCAAACCAAGAGGTTAAGGGGCTGTCTCTCCAAGTTGGGAGATTGATAGGAAAGCAGTTGCAAAGTCAAACCGGAGCACCAGGAGAGGGACTTCTCGTTGAGTTTTCGAAACTTTTTGTATTCACTGTGTGTCCATTCTCTAGGTTTTCCGTACATGTTATATCTGTAGTAATATTCCCTTCAACATGGAGAGTAGGGACCCATGGAATGGGGGCCGTGCATTTTTGCTTTAGAGGGTCTGCATTTGCTCACCCAATCTCACCAATCCTCTCAGTCCCAAGTGTCCAGCCTTATGCCACATCCAGCTGTCATTGTAGATAGGGTCATTCCAGGTTTCATCAGAGACACTGAAAGAAATGTAAAGAATTTCCCTGTTTTTTGGTTTTGTTTTTGAAATTCCGTTTTATAGTGGGTTTGAGCTGATTCGCGCTGCCATGTTTATGCCAGTCTAGAAACACTTGATTCCCTTACAGAGACATATCAATACATAGGTTTTAAGATTCTTACTAGTCAGATCCATTCCTCTGCGGGAAATATGGGGTTTTGATTCCCTTTCACTGAGGAAGGTGTAAGTCTTGTCTATTCCACAGTTGGTTTTAGAAATGGTACCTGTGCTTATATCAAACTCTGGTTTTATGCATCACCCCACCTCTCCTTTCCCCTTAAGCAGGCATAAGAGTGTTTTCTAAATGTGAGACTCTGTTCTCTTTCCTAACTCAGTTCATGTGTAGCCATGTTTACAGGATCTTCATAAGTGATATCTTATGAGAAGTTTCTTTTTCTGTGTGACTTATTTCACTTAGAATCATCGTACCTGAATCCACTCATTTTGCTGCTCCTGGTCTTATGACATTGATTTCATGGCTGAGGGATATTCCATCGTACATAAATACCACAGTTTTTTGAACCATTTTTATATTTCCTGGGATATTTAAGGTGTACCCAAGTTGAGGTTCTTGTAAGCAGTGCAGCCCTAAATTTTGGGGTGGACCTGTCTTATTGATTTTAATTTTTCCCAAGGTATATTCCCTAGACTGGATGTGCCCTTGGCTCTGTAGCTCTGTTGATTACTTCTTTTAGGGAACGCAATGCACTCCTCCAGTGAGGCAGTTGGCAATTTACATCCCGCCCATCAGCATAACAAGGCTCCCTGTTCTCCAGGGCCTCTCTTGCCTTTCTGGTTTTTACACATTTTCTGGATGTCCCTTTTGACCGGTGGGAAGTGATACTTCTTTGTAGTGCAGATTTGCATAGCCCGCTTGCCTGGTTGGCCATAAAGGGCGTATGCGTTTTCTCCTGAATATATTCAGGAGAAAACGCATACGCCCTTTTTGGCCAAGTGCGTCACTGTCGAAGTTGTGCCCCTCTTCCTGTGCTTTAAAGGCGATTCCAACGTACCTCTTGAAATCTGTTTTCTGCTATTCTGCCTCGCTTTCAAGTCCGCCTCGTTGCCTTCCCTCAACAGATTTTTGGACGATAGTTGTCATTTATTACTCTGCCAGTTTGTGAATTGCTTTGCCCCTGAGCTCCATTTTTCAACTTGTTTTTTGTGAGCTGTACGCAAGTCCAAAATTTTGGTTTAGGACCTATACTGGTTCCCAGTGGGTGGCTGAGACTCTGGTTAATTCTTCTTCCTGCCGGGAAATTAGAGTGACATGTCTCCGTCCAAATGTCTAACAGCTACTCTCTCATTGGTTCTCCCTCTTCCCTTCCATCCTCTGCCACATTGGCAACCTGTGCGAACCGGGTGGTTAAAGGGGCTGTCTCTCCACGTTGGGAGATTGATAGGAAAGCACTTGGAATGACAAACCAGAGCACCAGGAGAGGGACTACTCGTTGAGTTTTAGAAACCATTTGTATTCACTGTGTGTCCATTCTCTAGGTTTCCCGTACATGTTATATATGTAGTAATATTCCCTTCAACATGGAGAGTTGGGACCCATGGAATGGGGGCCATGCATTTTTGCTTTAAAGGGTCTGCATTTGCTCACCCAATCTCACCAATCCTCTCAGTCCCAAGTGTCCAGCCTTATGCCACATCCAGCTCTCATTGTAGATAGCGTCATTCCAGGTTTCATCAGAGACCCTGAAGGAAATGTAAAGAATTTCCCTGTTTTTTGGTTCTGTTTTTGAAATTCCTTTTTAGAGTGGGTTTGAACTGATTGTCGCTGCCATGTTTATGCCCGTCTAGACACACTTGATTCCCTTACAGAGACATATCAATACATAGGTTTTAAGATTCTTACTAGTCAGATCTATTCCTCTGCGGGAAATATGGGGTTTTGAGTCCCTTTCACTGAGGAAGGTGTAGGGCTTGTCTATTCCACTGTTGGTTTTAGAAATGGTACCTGTGCTTATATCAAACTCTGGTTTTATGCATCACCCCACCTCTCCTTTCCCCTTAAGCAGGCATAAGTGTGTTTTCTAAATGTGAGACTCTGTTCTGTTTCCTAACTCAGTTCATGTGTAGCCATGTTTACAGGATCTTCATAAGTGATATCTCATAGAAATTTCTTTTTCTGTGTGACTTATTTCACTTAGAATCATCGTACCTGAATCCACTCACTTTGCTGCTCCTGCTCTTATGACATTGATTTCATGGCTGAGGGATATTCCATCGTACATAAATACCACAGTTTTTTGAACCATTTTTATATTTCCTGGGATATTTAAGGTGTACGCATGTTGAGGTTCTTGTAAGCAGTGCAGCCCTAAATTTGGGGGTGGCTCTGTCTTATTGATTTTCAGTTTTCCCAAGGTATATTCCCTAGACTGGATGTGCCCTTGGCTCTGTAGCTCTGTTGATTACTACTTTAAGGGAACGCAATGCACTCCTCCAGTGAGGCAGTTGGCAATTTACATCCCGCCCATCATCATAACAAGGCTCCCTGTTCTCCAGGGCCTGTCTTGACTTTCTGGTTTTTAGACATTTTGTGGATGTCCCTTTTGACCAGTGGGAAGTGATACTTCTTTGTAGTGCAGATTTGCATTGCTCGCTTGCTTGCTTGGCCAAAAAGGGCGTATGCGTTTTCTCCTGAATATATTCTGGAGAAAACGCATACGCCCTTTTTGGCCAAGTGCGTCACTGTCGAAGTTGTGCCCCTCTTCCTGTGCTTTAAAGGCGATTCCAACGTACCTCTTGAAATCTGTTTCCTGCTATTCTGCCTCGCTTTCAAGTCCGCCTCGTTGCCTTCCCTCAACAGATTTTTGGACCATAGTTGTGCTTTATTACTCTGCCAGTTTGTGAATTGCTGTGCCCCTGTGCTCCATTTTTCAACTCGTTTTTTGTGAGCTGTACGCAAGTCCAAAATTTTGGTTCAGGACCTATACTGGTTCCCGGTGGGTGGCTGAGACTCTGGTTAATTCTTCTTCCTGCCGGGAAATTAGAGTGACATGAGCCCGTCCAAATGTCTAACAGCTACTCTCTCATTGGTTCTCCCTTTTCCCTTCCATCCTCTGCCAAATTGGCAACCTGTGCGAACCAGTTGGTTAAAGGGTCAGTCTCTCCAAGTTGGGAGATTGATAGGAAAGCAGTTGGAAAGTCAAACCGGAACACCAGGAGAGGGACTTCTCGTTGAGTTTTAGAAACCTTCTGTATTCACTGTGTGTCCATTCTCTAGGTTTCCCGTACATGTTATATCTGTAGTAATATTCCCTTCAACATGGAGAGTTGGGACCCTTGGAATGGGGGCCATGCATTTTTGCTTTAAAGGGTCTGCATTTCCTCACCCAATCTCACCAATCCTCTCAGTCCCAAGTGTCCAGCCTTATGCCACATCCAGCTGTCATTGTAGATAGGGTCATTCCAGGTTTCATCAGAGACCATGAAGGAAATGTAAAGAATTTCCCTGTTTTTTGGTTTTGTTTTTGAAATTCCGTTTTATAGTGGGTTTGAGCTGATTCTCGCTGCCATGTTTATGCCAGTCTAGACACTCTTGATTCCCTTACAGAGACATAGCAATACATAGGTTTTAAGATTCTTACTAGTCAGATCTATTCCTCTGCGGGAAATATGGGGTTATGAGTCCCTTTCACTGAGGAAGGTGTAGGTCTTGTCTATTCCACAGTTGGTTTTAGAAATGGTACCTGTGCTTATATAAAACTCTGGTTTTATGTATCACCCCACCTCTCCTTTCCCCTTAAGCAGGCATAAGAGTGTTTTCTAAATGTGAGACTCTGATCTCTTTCCTAACTCAGTTCATGTGTAGCCATGTTTACAGGATCTTCATAAGTGATATCTTATGAGAAGTTTCTTTTTCTGTGTGACTTATTTCACTTAGAATCATCGTACCTGAATCCACTCACTTTGCTGCTCCTGGTCTTATGACATTGATTTCATGGCTGAGGGATATTCCATCGTACATAAATACCACAGTTTTTTGAACCATTTTTATATTTCCTGGGATATTTAAGGTGTACCCAAGTTGAGGTTCTTGTAAGCAGTGCAGCCCTAAATTTGGGGGTGGCTCTGTCTTATTGATTTTCAATTTTCCTAACGTATATTCACTACACTGGATGTGCCCTTGGCTCTGTAGCTCTGTTGATTACTTGTTTTAGGGAACGCAATGCACTCCTCCAGTGAGGCAGTTGGCAATTTACATCCCGCCCATCAGCATAACAAGGGTCCCTGTTCTCCAGGGCCTGTTTTGCCTTTCTGGTTTTTACACATTTTGTGGAAGTCCCTTTGGACCGGTGGGATGTGATACTTCTTTGTAGTGCAGATTTGCATTGCCCGCTTGCTTGCTTGGCCAAAAAGGGTGTATGCGTTTTCTCCTGAATATATTCAGGAGAAAATGCATACGTCCTTTTTGGCCAGGTGCATCACTGTCGAATTTGTGCCCCTCTTCCTGTGCTTTAAAGGCGATTCCAACGTACCTCTTGAAATCTGTTTCCTGCTATTCTGCCTCGCTTTCAAGTCCGCCTTGTTGCCTTCCCTCAACAGATTTTTGGACGATAGTTGTCCTTTATTACTCTGCCAGTTTGTGAATTGCTGTACCACTGTGCTCCATTTTTCAACTCGTTTTTTGTGAGCTGTACGCAAGTCCAAAATTTTGGTTCAGGACCTATACTGGTTCCCGGTGGGTGGCTGCGACTCTAGTTAATTCTTCTTCCTGCCGGGAAATTAGAGTGACATGTGCCCGTCCAAATGTCTAACAGCTACTCTCTCATTGGTTCTCCCTCTTCCCTTCCATCCTCTGCCAAATTGGCAACCTGTGCGAACCAGGAGGTTAAAGGGGCTGTCTCTACAAGTTGGGAGATTGATAGTAGAGCAGTTGGAAAGTCAAACCGGAGCACCAGGAGAGGGACTACTCGTTGAGTTTTAGAAACCTTTTGTATTCACTGTGTGTCCATTCTCTAGGTTTCCGGTACATGTTATATCTGTAGTAATATTCCCTTCAACATGGAGAGTTCGGACCCATGGAATGGGGGACATGCATTTTTGCTTTAAAGGGTCTGCATTTGCTCACCCAATCTCACCAATCCTCTCAGTCCGAAATGTCCAGCCTTATGCCACATCCAGCTGTCATTGTAGATATGGTCATTCCAGGTTTCATCAGAGACCCTGAAGGAAATGTAAAGAATTTCCCTGTTTTTTGGTTTTGTTTTTGAAATTCCTTTTTATAGTGGGTTTGAGCTGATTCTCGCTTCCATGTTTATGCCAGTCTAGACGCACTTGATTCCCTTACAGAGACATATCAATACATAGGTTTTAAGATTCTTACTAGTCAAATCTATTCCTCTGCGGGAAATATGGGGTTTTGAGTCCCTTTCACTGAGGAAGGTGTAGGTCTTGTCTATTCCACAGTTGGTTTTAGAAATGGTACCTGTGCTTCTATCAAACTCTGGTTTTATGCATCACCCCACCTCTCCTTTCCCCTTAAGCAGGCATAAGAGTGTTTTCTAAATGTGAGACTCTGTTCTCTTTCCTAACTCAGTTCATGTGTAGCCATGTTTACAGGATCTTCATAAGTGATATCTTATGAGAAGTTTCTTTTTCTGTGTGACTTATTTCACTTAGAATCATCGTACCTGAATCCACTCATTTTGCTGCTCCTGGTCTTATGACATTGATTTCATGGCTGAGGGATATTCCATCGTACATAAATACCACAGTTTTTTGAACCATTTTTATATTTGCTGGGATATTTAAGGTGTACCCAAGTTGAGGTTCTTGTAAGCACTGCAGCCCTAAATTTGGGGGTGGATCTGTCTTATTGATTTTCAGTTTTCCCAAGGTATATTCCCTAGACTGGAAGTGCCCTTGGCTCTGTAGCTCTGTTGTTTACTTGTTTTAGGGAACGCAATGCACTCCTCCAGTGAGGCAGTTGGCAATTTACATCCCGCCCATCAGCATAATAGGGCTCCCTGTTCTCCAGGGCCTGTCTTGCCTTTCTGGTTTTTACACATTTTGTGGATGTCCCTTTTGACCGGTGGGAAGTGATACTTCTTTGTAGTGCAGATTTGCATTGCCCGCTTGCTTGCTTGGGCAAAAAGAGCGTATGCGTTTTCTCCTGAATATATTCAGGAGAAAACGCATACGCCCTTTTTGGCCAAGTGCGTCATTGTCGAAGTTGTGCCCCTCTTCCTGTGCTTTAAAGGGGATTCCAACGTACCTCTTGAAATCTGTTTCCTGCTATTCTGCCTCGCTTTCAAGTCCGCCTCGTTGCCTTCCCTCAACAGATTTTTGGACGAGAGTTGTCCTTTATTACTCTGCCAGTTTGTGAATTGCTGTGCCCCTGTGCTCCATTTTTCAACTCGTTTTTTGTGAGCTTTACGCAAGTCCAAAATTTTGGTTCAGTAACTATACCCGTTCCCGGTGGGTGGCTGAGACTCTGGTTAATTCTTCTTCCTGCCGGGAATCTAGAGTGACATGTGCCCGTCCAAATGCCTAACAGCTTCTCTCTCATTGGATCTCCCTCTTCCCTTCCATCCTCTGCCAAACTCGCAACATGTGCGAACCAGGAGGTTAAAGGGGTTGTCTCTCCAAGTTGGGAGATTGAAAGGAAAGCAGTTGGAAAGTCAAACCGGAGCACCAGGAGAGGGAATACTCGTTGAGTTTTAGAAACCTTTTGTATTCACAGTGTGTCCATTCTCTAGGTTTCCCGTACATGTTATAGCTGTAGTAATATTTCCTTCAACATGGAGAGTTGGGACCCATGGAATGGGGGCCATGCATTTTTGCTAAAAAGGGGCTGCATTTGCTCACCCAATCTCACCAATCCTCTCAGTCCCAAGTGTCCAGCCTTATGCCACATCCAGCTGTCATTGTAGATAGGGTCATTCCAGGTTTCATCAGAGACCCTGAAGGAAATGGAAAGAATTTCCCTGTTTTTTGGTTTTGTTTTTGAAATTCCTTTTTATAGTGGGTTTGAGCTGATTCTCGCTGCCATGTTTATGCCAGTCTAGACACACGTGATTCCCTTACAGAGACATATCAATACATAGGTTTTAAGATTCTTACCAACCAGATCTATTCCTCTGCGGGAAATATGGGGTTTTGAGTCCCTTTCACTGAGGAAGGTGTAGGTCTTGTCTATTACACAGTTGGTTTTAGAAATGGTACCTGTGCTTATATCAAACTCTGGTTTAATGCATCACCCCACCTCTCCTTTCCCCTTAAGCAGGCATAAGAGTGTTTTCTAAATGTGAGACTCTGTTCTCTTTCCTAAC
>NW_027671348.1:0-71000 GCF_964165515.1 Mesoplodon bidens
CAAGCAAAATGTCCATCAACACATGAATGGATAAAGAAGAAGTGGTCCATGTACACAATGGAACATTAGCCATGGAAAACAATGAAACACTGCTCTTTGAGGCATCATAGATGAGCCTAGAGATAATCACAGAACATGAGGTAAGTCGGAAAGCAAAACACACTATGATATCACTTATAGGCATTACCTAACAACGGACTCAAATGAACATACTTCCACAGAGAAAGACACTCACAGACTTAGACGACATACTATGCTTATCTAAAAGGAAAGGTGGGGGAAATGGGTAAAGTAAGATTAGGGTTGACATTCGTGTACAAATACCTATTAAATACATATATCAAAAAGACCGACCATAGAGCAAGGGAGGTCTGCGGTACACTCTACAGTAATTTACATGGGAAGAGGATCTGTACATTAAAATATATATATATATATATATATATATATATATATATATATATATATATATATATATATATATGTTCTTGTACAAATTACTCAGATTGTGTATACCTTGGACAATCAATATTCTAAACATTACCCCTATTAAAAAACTTAAAACAATGAACAAGAAATACTGTGACATATATTTACGGTGTTTTTTTCCTGGCACATTCCATTCTAATTTACAGCCTGGGAACAGGACTTCTAAGAAGGGTCTGCTGCCTTAGTAAGCAGATATGGGAATGGAGAAATGCTGCCGCCTTGTGGCCGCTTCCCACAACAGCAGCTTTAAACCCAGTGCTAATGATCACTAAATATTCACACTCATTGCAGGCCTGTAAATGATACCTGCAGTCTAGAAACATCCTGGGGTCGAAAACCGACCAAAAAATTCAAAAGAGGGCAACCTTCCTAGAAGACAATTTCAAGAGGTTTATTATACGCACTGTATTTCTCTGTTTTTTTGTTTAAGGGAAATAAAAAATGTGTGGCGAAATGCTGAACATTCGGAATTATTAAAGACATGCAAACCCGAATTACACAAAACTATCAGCTCACACCAGTCAGAATGGCCGTCAGCAAAAGTTCTGCAAACGATAAATGCTGAAGGGGTTGTGGAGAAATGAGTACCCTCGGTTCAAAGTGGGACATGGTAAGAGCCAGTAATGAGAACACAAAGGATATTCCTTGAAAAGGTAAATATTGAGCTACCATTCAAACAAGCCTACCCACTGCCGGGCCTATCGCCTGAGAGGATGAGAATCAAAAAGACACAGGCTGGCAATCCTGCACTCCGGCAATATTTACCATAGCCAGCACTTGGAAACAATGATAATCTCCATCAACAGAGGAATGCACAAAGAAGTGGTCCGTGTACACAACAGAATATGACTCCAATAAAAAATATAAAATCCATTTAAAAGCAAACATAAGTAAGGAGACATCAGCATTTGGGGGTTTATACAGGTACTTTCCTCTCTAATTTATAACCGAGGAAAACCACTGGCAGGAAGGTCTGTTTCCTAGTTACCAGAGTGGGAAAAGCAGAAATGCTGCCGCCCTCTGCCCGTTACCTGCAACAGCAGCTTTAAAACCTGTGCTAAGGGTCACTTCATATGCACAAGTACTGTTGGGCTGTAAATGAAACCTGCCCTCAAAATGTCTTCAGGGAAGTAATGGCCAAAATATTTCAAAATGTGGCACATACTTCAAGAAAACCATTTGAAGAGGTAAGCTGTACTCACAGTTTTGAGGAAAAAAAGGACATGCCTGAAAGCTCAATTTCAAGGGGTTATGAGACGCATGCAAATCCAACCACAAACAGGTACCAGCTCACACCAGTCAGAATAAACTTCAGCAAGAAACTACAAGCAATAAATGCTGAAGGGTTTGTGGAGAAGTGCATACCATCAACTCTAAGTGGGACGTGACCTGGTAAGAGCCACTAATGAGAGCAGAATGGAGGTGCCTTTACATGGTAAACATTTTGCTACCATATGATCCAGCAGGCCCACTCCTGGGCCGATAACATAAGAAGACAGAATTGGAAAGACACAGGCAGGCAAATCTGCCTTGCAACCGTATTATAATAGCCAAGACAGGGAAGCAACCAAAGAGTCCATCAACAGATGAGTGGACAAAGAAGAACTGGTACAGGTACAGATGGAATATTAGCCAAGGAAAAAATGACAGAATGCCATTTGGAGCACCGTAGATGAGTCTAGAGGTGATCACGCAACTTGTAGTAAGTCAAAAAGCGAAAGACACATATCGTATGATATCACTTATGGGTGTTACCTAAAAATTGATACCAGGGAAGATATTTCCACAGAGAAAGGCAATCACAGATTCATTAAACAAACTTATGTTTCACCAATGGAAAGGTGTAAGGATTGGATACATTAGGTTACTGGGGTTAACAGAGATATACAAACACAGGTGAAGTATATAATCAGCAAAGACCTACAGAATACCAAGAGAAGACTACTCAACATTCTGTCATAACCTACATGGGAAAAGGATCCGAAGAAGAATACATATATGTGTATGTGTAAAAGAATGACATCTTGAACACCTAGCACAAGCAAAACATTGTAATCAAACTTGCTGTGATAAAAAATAAAAATTAAATTAAAAAACGAGTAAGAAGTAGTGAGACATAAACTTAAGGGGCTCTTTCCTGGCACATTCCATTCTAATTTACAACCTAGAACACGACTTCCATTGAGACTCTGTTACCCTAGTAACCAGATTTGGTAAAGGAGGAATGCTGCCGCCTTGTGGCCGTTTCACACAACAGCAGCTCTAAACCCAGGGCTAATGGTTACTTGATATTCAAACTAATTGCAGGCCTGTAAATGACACGTGCCCTCAAAACAAATCCTTGGGTTCTAAATTGAGCAAAAACCTCAAAAGATGTGCATATTTCAAAATGACAATTTCAAGAGGCATATTTTATGCACATTTTGGCTTCTCTTACTTTTTGTTTCTTTCTTCTTTGTTTTAAAAAAAAAGGGCATGGGAAAAGGCTCAACATCAGGAATTAATAAACCACGAAAATCCAGTCTACAAAAGGTTCACCTCACAGCCGTCAGAATGATCATCACCAAAAAACTGTACAAAGAATAAATGCTGAAGGGGTTTTAGAGAACAGCGTAGCCACTAGCTTCTGGTGGGATGTAACCTGGTAACAGCCAGTAGTGAGAACAGAATGGAGGTGCGTTTAAAGGTAAAAACTGAGCTACCATGTTATCTGGTAGGCCCTTTCATACACCTGTCACCTGAGTAGACCAGAAGCAAAAAGACACAGGCTGGCAATCCTGCACTGCAACATCATTTAACATAGCCAAGACGTGGAAGAAACCAAAACGTCCAGCAACAGAAAAATGCACAAAGAAGAAGTGTCCATGTACACAATGCAATAGTAGTCACGGAAAACAATGAAACAGTGACGGTTGCACCACCTTATAAGGACCTACAGGTAAATCACCCAACTTGAAGTAAGGAAGAAACCGAAAAACAGATAGTCTATGGTATCAATTATAGGTGTTACCTAAAAATTGATACCCATGTAATTATTTCCAAGAGGAGGACACACATGGATTAAGAAAACAAAATTATGTTTAACCAAATGGAAAAGTGTCAGGAATGGATGAATTAGGATATGGGGGTTAACAGACATGTACTAACACCTATGAAATATATGTCACAAAATAACTATGGAATACCAAGAGAGGTGTACTCAACACTCTCTAATCTACACGGGAAAGGATCCAAAGATCAATAGTTAGATACATAGATATAATGAATCAGATTTTAGGCACCTAATAGAAACAACATTTTTTTTAATCAAATTTGCTCTTATAATTAATAAAAATTAAATTTAAATAACAAACAAGAAGGAGATATAAGCTCTTGGGGGTTTGCCCTGGCACATTCCACTCTTAACTTGCAGCCTACTAACAGGATTTCCAGGGAGGCTCTGCGGACCAAAAACCTCGAGTTGGAAATGTAGAAGTGCTGCCGCCTTGTGGCTCTTTTCCGCAAGAGCGGCCTTAAAGCCACAGCTAACGGTCACTTAATATTCACAAGGACACAGGGCTGAAAAGGACACCTGCCCTCAAAAATTGTGCTGAGGTAGGGAATGGACAAAAAAATTCAAAACTGGCAAAATTTTCAAGGAGAGCGTATGAAGAGGTAAGTTTTACTCACTCTTTTGCAAAAAAAGGAAAATGGATAAAAGCTCAACATCAGGAATTATGACACTCATGCAACTCGACCCCACGAAAAGGTTTCACCACACGCTAGTCAACTACCATCAGCAAAAGGTCTACAAACAATAAATGCTGAAGGGGTTTTAGAGAACTGTGTACCCTCTAGCTGCTGGTGAGATGTAACGTGGTAACAGCCAATAATGAGGACAGATTGGATTTGCATTTAAAAATAAAAATTGAGCCACCATTCCATCCAGCAGGCCCACCGCTGAGACTCTCACCTCAGAAGACCAGAGTCAAGGAGGCACAGGCTGCAACAGCTGAACTGCAGGAAGTTTCCCAACAGCCAAGACACGGAAGCAAGCAAAATGTCCATCAACAGATGAATGGATAAAGAAGAAGTGGTCCACGTACACAATGGAACATTAGCCATGGAAAACAGAGAAACACTGCTCTTTCAGGCACCATAGATGAGCGTAGAGATAATCTCAGTACATGAGGTAACTCGGAAACCACAAGACACATACTATGATATCACTTACAGGGGTTATCTAACAACTGACACAAATGAACATACTTCCACAGAGAAAGACACTCCCAGACTCAGAAAACATACTATGCTTATCTAAAAGGAAAGGTGGGTGGAATGGATAAATTAAGATTTGGGTTGACATTCCTGTACAGATACGTATTAAATACATATATTAAAAAGACTGACCATATAGCAAGGGAAGTCTACAGAACACTCTGCAATAATTTACATGGGAAGAGGATCTGTACATTTATATATATATATATATATATATATATATATATATATATATATATGTAAAACTTACTCAAATTGTGTATACCTAGGACAACCAATATTTTAATCATTACCCCGATTAAAAACACGAAAACAAAGAACAAGAAATAATGTGACATAAACGTATGGGGTTTTTTACCGGGCACATTCCATTCTAATTTACAACCTGGGAACAGGACTTCCAAAAAGGCTCTGCTGCCCTAGTAACCAGATTTGGGAATGGAGAAATGCTGCCGCCTTGTGGCCATTTCCCAAGCAGCAGCTTTAAACCCAGTGATGATGGTCACTAAATATTCACACTCATTGCAGGCCTGTAAATGATAACCTGCACGCAAAAAACATCCTGGGGTCGGAAACCGACCAAAACTTTCAACAGAGTGCAACCTTCCAAGAAGATAATTTCAAGAGGTTTATTATACTCACTGATTTTTTTTTCTGTTTTCTGTTTAAGAGAAATAAAAAAAGGTGTGGCAAAATGCTGAACATTCGGAATTATTAAAGACATGCAAATCCGAATTACAAAAGCCTATCAGCTCTCACCAGTCAGAATGGCCGTCAGCAAAACTTCTGCAAACGATAAATGCTGAAGGTGCTGTGGACAAATGCGTACCCTCGGTTCAAAGTGGGACATGGTAGGAGCCATTAATGAAAACACAAACGATATTCCTTGAAAAGGTAAATATTGAGCTACCATTCAATCACGCCTACCCACTGCCGGGCCTATCGCCTGAGAGGATGAGAATCAAAAAGACACAGGCTGGCAATCCTGCACTGCAGCATCATTTAACATAGCCAAGATGTGGAAGTAACCAAAATGTCCAGCAACAGAACAATGCACAAAGAGGAAGTGTCCATGTACACAATGCAATATTAGGCATGGAAAACAATGAAACGGTGCAGGTTCCACCACCATATAAGGACGTACAGATAAATCACCCAACTTGAAGTAAGGAAGAAACCGGAAAACAGATAGTCTATGGTATGAATTATAGGTGTTACCTAAAAATTGATACCCATGTAATTATTTCCAAGAGGAGGACACACATGGATTAAGAAAACAAAATTATGTTTAACCAAATGGAAAAGTGTCAGGAATGGATGAATTAGGATATGGGGGCTAACAGACATGTCCTAACACCTATGAAATATATGTCACAATATAACTATGGAATGCCAAGAGAGGTGTACTCAACACTCTCTAATCTACACGGGAAAGAATCGAAAGATGAATAGTTAGATACATAGATATAATGAATCAGATTTTGTACACCTATTAGAAACATTTTTATCAAATTTGCTCTGATAATTCATAAAAATTAAATTTAAATAACAAACAAGAAGGAGGTATAAACTCTTGGGGGTTTGCCCTGGCACATTCCACTCTAACTTGCAGCCTACTGACAGGATTTACAAGAAGGATCTGTTGACCAAATACCTCGAGTTGGAAATGTAGAAGTGCTGCCACCTTGTGGCCGTCTTCCTCAAGAGTGGCCTTAAACCCACAGCTAACGGTCACATAACATTCACAAGGACACAGGGCTGTAAAGGACACCTGCCCTCAAAAATTGTGCTGAGGTAGGGAATGGACAAAAAAATTCAAAACTGCCAAAATTTCCAAGGAGATAGTATGAAGAGGTAAGTTTTACTCACTCTTTTGCAAAAAAAAAAAAAAAAGGAAAATGGATAAAAGCTCAACATCAGGAATTATGGGGCTCATGCAAATCGAACCTACAAAAAGGTTTCAACTCACGCTAGTCAACTACCATCAGCAAAAGGTCTACAAACAATAAATGCTGAAGGGGTTTTAGAGAACTGTGTACCCTCTAGCTGCTGGTGAGATGTAACGTGGTTAACAGCCAATAATGAGAACACAAAGGAGCTGCGTTTAAAAGTAAAAATTGAGCCACCATTCCATCCAGCAGGCCCACCGCCGAGCCTCTCCCCTGAGAAGACCAGAGTCGAGAAGGCACAGGCTGCAACAGCTGCACTGCAGGAATTTTCCCAATAGCCAAGACACGGAAGCAAGCAAAATGTCCATCAACACATGAATGGATAAAGAAGAAGTGGTCCACGTACACAATGGAACATTAGCCATGGAAAACAGAGAAACACTGCTCTTTCAGGCACCATAGATGAGCGTAGAGATAATCTCAGTACATGAGGTAACTCGGAAACCACAAGACACATACTATGATATCACTTATAGGGGTTATCTAACAACTGACACAAATGAACATACTTCCACAGAGAAAGACACTCCCAGACTCAGAAAACATACTATGCTTATCTAAAAGGAAAGGTGGGTGGAATGGATAAATTAAGATTTGGGTTGACATTCCTGTACAGATACGTATTAAATACATATATAAAAAAGACTGGGGCTTCCCTGGTGGCGCAGTGGTTGAGAGTCCGCCTGCCGATGCAGGGGACACGGGTTCGTGCCCCTATCCCGGAAGATCCCACATGCCGCGCAGCGGCTGGGCCCGCGAGCCATGGCCGCGGAGCCTGTGTGTCCGGAGCCTGTGCTCCGCAACGGGAGAGGCCACAGCAGTGAGAGGCCCGCATACAGCAAAAAAAAAAAAAAAAAAAAAAAAAAGACTGACCATATAGCAAGGGAAGTCTACAGAACACTCTGCAATAATTTACATGGGAAGAGGATCTGTACATTTATATATATATATATATGTAAAACTTACTCAAATTGTGTATACCTAGGACAACCAATATTTTAATCATTACCCCGATTAAAAACACGAAAACAAAGAACAAGAAATAATGTGACATAAACGTATGGGGTTTTTTACCGGGCACATTCCATTCTAATTTACAACCTGGGAACAGGACTTCCAAAAAGGCTCTGCTGCCCTAGTAACCAGATTTGGGAATGGAGAAATGCTGCCGCCTTGTGGCCATTTCCCAAGCAGCAGCTTTAAACCCAGTGATGATGGTCACTAAATATTCACACTCATTGCAGGCCTGTAAATGATAACCTGCACGCAAAAAACATCCTGGGGTCGGAAACCGACCAAAACTTTCAACAGAGTGCAACCTTCCAAGAAGATAATTTCAAGAGGTTTATTATACTCACTGATTTTTTTTTCTGTTTTCTGTTTAAGAGAAATAAAAAAAGGTGTGGCAAAATGCTGAACATTCGGAATTATTAAAGACATGCAAATCCGAATTACAAAAGCCTATCAGCTCTCACCAGTCAGAATGGCCGTCAGCAAAACTTCTGCAAACGATAAATGCTGAAGGTGCTGTGGACAAATGCGTACCCTCGGTTCAAAGTGGGACATGGTAGGAGCCATTAATGAAAACACAAACGATATTCCTTGAAAAGGTAAATATTGAGCTACCATTCAATCACGCCTACCCACTGCCGGGCCTATCGCCTGAGAGGATGAGAATCAAAAAGACACAGGCTGGCAATCCTGCACTGCAGCATCATTTAACATAGCCAAGATGTGGAAGTAACCAAAATGTCCAGCAACAGAACAATGCACAAAGAGGAAGTGTCCATGTACACAATGCAATATTAGGCATGGAAAACAATGAAACGGTGCAGGTTCCACCACCATATAAGGACGTACAGATAAATCACCCAACTTGAAGTAAGGAAGAAACCGGAAAACAGATAGTCTATGGTATGAATTATAGGTGTTACCTAAAAATTGATACCCATGTAATTATTTCCAAGAGGAGGACACACATGGATTAAGAAAACAAAATTATGTTTAACCAAATGGAAAAGTGTCAGGAATGGATGAATTAGGATATGGGGGCTAACAGACATGTCCTAACACCTATGAAATATATGTCACAATATAACTATGGAATGCCAAGAGAGGTGTACTCAACACTCTCTAATCTACACGGGAAAGAATCGAAAGATGAATAGTTAGATACATAGATATAATGAATCAGATTTTGTACACCTATTAGAAACATTTTTATCAAATTTGCTCTGATAATTCATAAAAATTAAATTTAAATAACAAACAAGAAGGAGGTATAAACTCTTGGGGGTTTGCCCTGGCACATTCCACTCTAACTTGCAGCCTACTGACAGGATTTACAAGAAGGATCTGTTGACCAAATACCTCGAGTTGGAAATGTAGAAGTGCTGCCACCTTGTGGCCGTTTTCCTCAAGAGTGGCCTTAAACCCACAGCTAACGGTCACATAACATTCACAAGGACACAGGGCTGTAAAGGACACCTGCCCTCAAAAATTGTGCTGAGGTAGGGAATGGACAAAAAAATTCAAAACTGCCAAAATTTCCAAGGAGATAGTATGAAGAGGTAAGTTTTACTCACTCTTTTGCAAAAAAAAAAAAAAAAGGAAAATGGATAAAAGCTCAACATCAGGAATTATGGGACTCATGCAAATCGAACCTACAAAAAGGTTTCAACTCACGCTAGTCAACTACCATCAGCAAAAGGTCTACAAACAATAAATGCTGAAGGGGTTTTAGAGAACTGTGTACCCTCTAGCTGCTGGTGAGATGTAACGTGGTTAACAGCCAATAATGAGAACACAAAGGAGCTGCGTTTAAAAGTAAAAATTGAGCCACCATTCCATCCAGCAGGCCCACCGCCGAGCCTCTCCCCTGAGAAGACCAGAGTCGAGAAGGCACAGGCTGCAACAGCTGCACTGCAGGAATTTTCCCAATAGCCAAGACACGGAAGCAAGCAAAATGTCCATCAACACATGAATGGATAAAGAAGAAGTGGTCCACGTACACAATGGAACATTAGCCATGGAAAACAGAGAAACACTGCTCTTTCAGGCACCATAGATGAGCGTAGAGATAATCTCAGTACATGAGGTAACTCGGAAACCACAAGACACATACTATGATATCACTTATAGGGGTTATCTAACAACTGACACAAATGAACATACTTCCACAGAGAAAGACACTCCCAGACTCAGAAAACATACTATGCTTATCTAAAAGGAAAGGTGGGTGGAATGGATAAATTAAGATTTGGGTTGACATTCCTGTACAGATACGTATTAAATACATATATTAAAAAGACTGACCATATAGCAAGGGAAGTCTACAGAACACTCTGCAATAATTTACATGGGAAGAGGATCTGTACATTTATATATATATATATATATATATATATATTCTTGTACAAATTACTCAGATTCTGTATACCTTGGACAATCAATATTCTAAACATTACCCCTATTAAAAAACTTAAAACAATGAACAAGAAATACTGTGACATATATTTACGGTGTTTTTTTCCTGGCACATTCCATTCTAATTTACAGCCTGGGAACAGGACTTCTAAAAAGGGTCTGCTGCCTTAGTAAGCAGATATGGGAATGGAGAAATGCTGCCGCCTTGTGGCCGCTTCCCACAACAGCAGCTTTAAACCCAGTGCTAATGATCACTAAATATTCACACTCATTGGAGGCCTGTAAATGATAACCTGCACGCAAAAAACATCCTGGGGTCGAAAACCGACCAAAAAATTCAAAAGAGGGCAACCTTCCTAGAAGACAATTTCAAGAGGTTTATTATACGCACTGTATTTCTCTGTTTTTTTGTTTAAGGGAAATAAAAAATGTGTGGCGAAATGCTGAACATTCGGAATTATTAAAGACATGCAAATCCGAATTACAAAAACCTATCAGCTCTCACCAGTCAGAATGGCCGTCAGCAAAACTTCTGCAAACGATAAATGCTGAAGGGGCTGTGGACAAATGCGTACCCTCGGTTCAAAGTGGGACATGGTAGGAGCCATTAATGAAAACACAAACGATATTCCTTGAAAAGGTAAATATTGAGCTACCATTCAATCACGCCTACCCACTGCCGGGCCTATCGCCTGAGAGGATGAGAATCAAAAAGACACAGGCTGGCAATCCTGCACTGCAGCATCATTTAACATAGCCAAGATGTGGAAGTAACCAAAATGTCCAGCAACAGAACAATGCACAAAGAGGAAGTGTCCATGTACACAATGCAATATTAGGCATGGAAAACAATGAAACGGTGCAGGTTCCACCACCATATAAGGACGTACAGATAAATCACCCAACTTGAAGTAAGGAAGAAACCGGAAAACAGATAGTCTATGGTATGAATTATAGGTGTTACCTAAAAATTGATACCCATGTAATTATTTCCAAGAGGAGGACACACATGGATTAAGAAAACAAAATTATGTTTAACCAAATGGAAAAGTGTCAGGAATGGATGAATTAGGATATGGGGGCTAACAGACATGTCCTAACACCTATGAAATATATGTCACAAAATAACTATGGAATGCCAAGAGAGGTGTACTCAACACTCTCTAATCTACACGGGAAAGAATCGAAAGATGAATAGTTAGATACATAGATATAATGAATCAGATTTTGTACACCTATTAGAAACATTTTTATCAAATTTGCTCTGATAATTCATAAAAATTAAATTTAAATAACAAACAAGAAGGAGGTATAAACTCTTGGGGGTTTGCCCTGGCACATTCCACTCTAACTTGCAGCCTACTGACAGGATTTACAAGAAGGATCTGTTGACCAAATACCTCGAGTTGGAAATGTAGAAGTGCTGCCACCTTGTGGCCGTTTTCCTCAAGAGTGGCCTTAAACCCACAGCTAACGGTCACATAACATTCACAAGGACACAGGGCTGTAAAGGACACCTGCCCTCAAAAATTGTGCTGAGGTAGGGAATGGACAAAAAAATTCAAAACTGCCAAAATTTCCAAGGAGATAGTATGAAGAGGTAAGTTTTACTCACTCTTTTGCAAAAAAAAAAAAAAAAAGGATAATGGATAAAAGCTCAACATCAGGAATTATGGGACTCATGCAAATCGAACCTACAAAAAGGTTTCAACTCACGCTAGTCAACTACCATCAGCAAAAGGTCTACAAACAATAAATGCTGAAGGGGTTTTAGAGAACTGTGTACCCTCTAGCTGCTGGTGAGATGTAACGTGGTTAACAGCCAATAATGAGAACACAAAGGAGCTGCGTTTAAAAGTAAAAATTGAGCCACCATTCCATCCAGCAGGCCCACCGCCGAGCCTCTCCCCTGAGAAGACCAGAGTCGAGAAGGCACAGGCTGCAACAGCTGCACTGCAGGAATTTTCCCAATAGCCAAGACACGGAAGCAAGCAAAATGTCCATCAACACATGAATGGATAAAGAAGAAGTGGTCCATGTACACAATGGAACATTAGCCATGGAAAACAATGAAACACTGCTCTTTGAGGCATCATAGATGAGCCTAGAGATAATCACAGAACATGAGGTAAGTCGGAAAGCAAAACACACTATGATATCACTTATAGGCATTACCTAACAACGGACTCAAATGAACATACTTCCACAGAGAAAGACACTCACAGACTTAGACGACATACTATGCTTATCTAAAAGGAAAGGTGGGGGAAATGGGTAAAGTAAGATTAGGGTTGACATTCGTGTACAAATACCTATTAAATACATATATCAAAAAGACCGACCATAGAGCAAGGGAGGTCTGCGGTACACTCTACAGTAATTTACATGGGAAGAGGATCTGTACATTAAAATATATATATATATATATATATATATATATATATATATATATATATATATGTTCTTGTACAAATTACTCAGATTGTGTATACCTTGGACAATCAATATTCTAAACATTACCCCTATTAAAAAACTTAAAACAATGAACAAGAAATACTGTGACATATATTTACGGTGTTTTTTTCCTGGCACATTCCATTCTAATTTACAGCCTGGGAACAGGACTTCTAAGAAGGGTCTGCTGCCTTAGTAAGCAGATATGGGAATGGAGAAATGCTGCCGCCTTGTGGCCGCTTCCCACAACAGCAGCTTTAAACCCAGTGCTAATGATCACTAAATATTCACACTCATTGCAGGCCTGTAAATGATACCTGCAGTCTAGAAACATCCTGGGGTCGAAAACCGACCAAAAAATTCAAAAGAGGGCAACCTTCCTAGAAGACAATTTCAAGAGGTTTATTATACGCACTGTATTTCTCTGTTTTTTTGTTTAAGGGAAATAAAAAATGTGTGGCGAAATGCTGAACATTCGGAATTATTAAAGACATGCAAACCCGAATTACACAAAACTATCAGCTCACACCAGTCAGAATGGCCGTCAGCAAAAGTTCTGCAAACGATAAATGCTGAAGGGGTTGTGGAGAAATGAGTACCCTCGGTTCAAAGTGGGACATGGTAAGAGCCAGTAATGAGAACACAAAGGATATTCCTTGAAAAGGTAAATATTGAGCTACCATTCAAACAAGCCTACCCACTGCCGGGCCTATCGCCTGAGAGGATGAGAATCAAAAAGACACAGGCTGGCAATCCTGCACTCCGGCAATATTTACCATAGCCAGCACTTGGAAACAATGATAATCTCCATCAACAGAGGAATGCACAAAGAAGTGGTCCGTGTACACAACAGAATATGACTCCAATAAAAAATATAAAATCCATTTAAAAGCAAACATAAGTAAGGAGACATCAGCATTTGGGGGTTTATACAGGTACTTTCCTCTCTAATTTATAACCGAGGAAAACCACTGGCAGGAAGGTCTGTTTCCTAGTTACCAGAGTGGGAAAAGCAGAAATGCTGCCACCCTCTGCCCGTTACCTGCAACAGCAGCTTTAAAACCTGTGCTAAGGGTCACTTCATATGCACAAGTACTGTTGGGCTGTAAATGAAACCTGCCCTCAAAATGTCTTCAGGGAAGTAATGGCCAAAATATTTCAAAATGTGGCACATACTTCAAGAAAACCATTTGAAGAGGTAAGCTGTACTCACAGTTTTGAGGAAAAAAAGGACATGCCTGAAAGCTCAATTTCAAGGGGTTATGAGACGCATGCAAATCCAACCACAAACAGGTACCAGCTCACACCAGTCAGAATAAACTTCAGCAAGAAACTACAAGCAATAAATGCTGAAGGGTTTGTGGAGAAGTGCATACCATCAACTCTAAGTGGGACGTGACCTGGTAAGAGCCACTAATGAGAGCAGAATGGAGGTGCCTTTACATGGTAAACATTTTGCTACCATATGATCCAGCAGGCCCACTCCTGGGCCGATAACATAAGAAGACAGAATTGGAAAGACACAGGCAGGCAAATCTGCCTTGCAACCGTATTATAATAGCCAAGACAGGGAAGCAACCAAAGAGTCCATCAACAGATGAGTGGACAAAGAAGAACTGGTACAGGTACAGATGGAATATTAGCCAAGGAAAAAATGACAGAATGCCATTTGGAGCACCGTAGATGAGTCTAGAGGTGATCACGCAACTTGTAGTAAGTCAAAAAGCGAAAGACACATATCGTATGATATCACTTATGGGTGTTACCTAAAAATTGATACCAGGGAAGATATTTCCACAGAGAAAGGCAATCACAGATTCATTAAACAAACTTATGTTTCACCAATGGAAAGGTGTAAGGATTGGATACATTAGGTTACTGGGGTTAACAGAGATATACAAACACAGGTGAAGTATATAATCAGCAAAGACCTACAGAATACCAAGAGAAGACTACTCAACATTCTGTCATAACCTACATGGGAAAAGGATCCGAAGAAGAATACATATATGTGTATGTGTAAAAGAATGACATCTTGAACACCTAGCACAAGCAAAACATTGTAATCAAACTTGCTGTGATAAAAAATAAAAATTAAATTAAAAAACGAGTAAGAAGTAGTGAGACATAAACTTAAGGGGCTCTTTCCTGGCACATTCCATTCTAATTTACAACCTAGAACACGACTTCCATTGAGACTCTGTTACCCTAGTAACCAGATTTGGTAAAGGAGGAATGCTGCCGCCTTGTGGCCGTTTCACACAACAGCAGCTCTAAACCCAGGGCTAATGGTTACTTGATATTCAAACTAATTGCAGGCCTGTAAATGACACGTGCCCTCAAAACAAATCCTTGGGTTCTAAATTGAGCAAAAACCTCAAAAGATGTGCATATTTCAAAATGACAATTTCAAGAGGCATATTTTATGCACATTTTGGCTTCTCTTACTTTTTGTTTCTTTCTTCTTTGTTTTAAAAAAAAAGGGCATGGGAAAAGGCTCAACATCAGGAATTAATAAACCACGAAAATCCAGTCTACAAAAGGTTCACCTCACAGCCGTCAGAATGATCATCACCAAAAAACTGTACAAAGAATAAATGCTGAAGGGGTTTTAGAGAACAGCGTAGCCACTAGCTTCTGGTGGGATGTAACCTGGTAACAGCCAGTAGTGAGAACAGAATGGAGGTGCGTTTAAAGGTAAAAACTGAGCTACCATGTTATCTGGTAGGCCCTTTCATACACCTGTCACCTGAGTAGACCAGAAGCAAAAAGACACAGGCTGGCAATCCTGCACTGCAACATCATTTAACATAGCCAAGACGTGGAAGAAACCAAAACGTCCAGCAACAGAAAAATGCACAAAGAAGAAGTGTCCATGTACACAATGCAATAGTAGTCACGGAAAACAATGAAACAGTGACGGTTGCACCACCTTATAAGGACCTACAGGTAAATCACCCAACTTGAAGTAAGGAAGAAACCGAAAAACAGATAGTCTATGGTATCAATTATAGGTGTTACCTAAAAATTGATACCCATGTAATTATTTCCAAGAGGAGGACACACATGGATTAAGAAAACAAAATTATGTTTAACCAAATGGAAAAGTGTCAGGAATGGATGAATTAGGATATGGGGGTTAACAGACATGTACTAACACCTATGAAATATATGTCACAAAATAACTATGGAATACCAAGAGAGGTGTACTCAACACTCTCTAATCTACACGGGAAAGGATCCAAAGATCAATAGTTAGATACATAGATATAATGAATCAGATTTTAGGCACCTAATAGAAACAACATTTTTTTTAATCAAATTTGCTCTTATAATTAATAAAAATTAAATTTAAATAACAAACAAGAAGGAGATATAAGCTCTTGGGGGTTTGCCCTGGCACATTCCACTCTTAACTTGCAGCCTACTAACAGGATTTCCAGGGAGGCTCTGCGGACCAAAAACCTCGAGTTGGAAATGTAGAAGTGCTGCCGCCTTGTGGCTCTTTTCCGCAAGAGCGGCCTTAAAGCCACAGCTAACGGTCACTTAATATTCACAAGGACACAGGGCTGAAAAGGACACCTGCCCTCAAAAATTGTGCTGAGGTAGGGAATGGACAAAAAAATTCAAAACTGGCAAAATTTTCAAGGAGAGCGTATGAAGAGGTAAGTTTTACTCACTCTTTTGCAAAAAAAGGAAAATGGATAAAAGCTCAACATCAGGAATTATGACACTCATGCAACTCGACCCCACGAAAAGGTTTCACCTCACGCTAGTCAACTACCATCAGCAAAAGGTCTACAAACAATAAATGCTGAAGGGGTTTTAGAGAACTGTGTACCCTCTAGCTGCTGGTGAGATGTAACGTGGTAACAGCCAATAATGAGGACAGATTGGATTTGCATTTAAAAATAAAAATTGAGCCACCATTCCATCCAGCAGGCCCACCGCTGAGACTCTCACCTCAGAAGACCAGAGTCAAGGAGGCACAGGCTGCAACAGCTGAACTGCAGGAAGTTTCCCAACAGCCAAGACACGGAAGCAAGCAAAATGTCCATCAACAGATGAATGGATAAAGAAGAAGTGGTCCACGTACACAATGGAACATTAGCCATGGAAAACAGAGAAACACTGCTCTTTCAGGCACCATAGATGAGCGTAGAGATAATCTCAGTACATGAGGTAACTCGGAAACCACAAGACACATACTATGATATCACTTACAGGGGTTATCTAACAACTGACACAAATGAACATACTTCCACAGAGAAAGACACTCCCAGACTCAGAAAACATACTATGCTTATCTAAAAGGAAAGGTGGGTGGAATGGATAAATTAAGATTTGGGTTGACATTCCTGTACAGATACGTATTAAATACATATATTAAAAAGACTGACCATATAGCAAGGGAAGTCTACAGAACACTCTGCAATAATTTACATGGGAAGAGGATCTGTACATTTATATATATATATATATATATATATATATATATATATGTAAAACTTACTCAAATTGTGTATACCTAGGACAACCAATATTTTAATCATTACCCCGATTAAAAACACGAAAACAAAGAACAAGAAATAATGTGACATAAACGTATGGGGTTTTTTACCGGGCACATTCCATTCTAATTTACAACCTGGGAACAGGACTTCCAAAAAGGCTCTGCTGCCCTAGTAACCAGATTTGGGAATGGAGAAATGCTGCCGCCTTGTGGCCATTTCCCAAGCAGCAGCTTTAAACCCAGTGATGATGGTCACTAAATATTCACACTCATTGCAGGCCTGTAAATGATAACCTGCACGCAAAAAACATCCTGGGGTCGGAAACCGACCAAAACTTTCAACAGAGTGCAACCTTCCAAGAAGATAATTTCAAGAGGTTTATTATACTCACTGATTTTTTTTTCTGTTTTCTGTTTAAGAGAAATAAAAAAAGGTGTGGCAAAATGCTGAACATTCGGAATTATTAAAGACATGCAAATCCGAATTACAAAAGCCTATCAGCTCTCACCAGTCAGAATGGCCGTCAGCAAAACTTCTGCAAACGATAAATGCTGAAGGTGCTGTGGACAAATGCGTACCCTCGGTTCAAAGTGGGACATGGTAGGAGCCATTAATGAAAACACAAACGATATTCCTTGAAAAGGTAAATATTGAGCTACCATTCAATCACGCCTACCCACTGCCGGGCCTATCGCCTGAGAGGATGAGAATCAAAAAGACACAGGCTGGCAATCCTGCACTGCAGCATCATTTAACATAGCCAAGATGTGGAAGTAACCAAAATGTCCAGCAACAGAACAATGCACAAAGAGGAAGTGTCCATGTACACAATGCAATATTAGGCATGGAAAACAATGAAACGGTGCAGGTTCCACCACCATATAAGGACGTACAGATAAATCAACCAACTTGAAGTAAGGAAGAAACCGGAAAACAGATAGTCTATGGTATGAATTATAGGTGTTACCTAAAAATTGATACCCATGTAATTATTTCCAAGAGGAGGACACACATGGATTAAGAAAACAAAATTATGTTTAACCAAATGGAAAAGTGTCAGGAATGGATGAATTAGGATATGGGGGCTAACAGACATGTCCTAACACCTATGAAATATATGTCACAAAATAACTATGGAATGCCAAGAGAGGTGTACTCAACACTCTCTAATCTACACGGGAAAGAATCGAAAGATGAATAGTTAGATACATAGATATAATGAATCAGATTTTGTACACCTATTAGAAACATTTTTATCAAATTTGCTCTGATAATTCATAAAAATTAAATTTAAATAACAAACAAGAAGGAGGTATAAACTCTTGGGGGTTTGCCCTGGCACATTCCACTCTAACTTGCAGCCTACTGACAGGATTTACAAGAAGGATCTGTTGACCAAATACCTCGAGTTGGAAATGTAGAAGTGCTGCCACCTTGTGGCCGTCTTCCTCAAGAGTGGCCTTAAACCCACAGCTAACGGTCACATAACATTCACAAGGACACAGGGCTGTAAAGGACACCTGCCCTCAAAAATTGTGCTGAGGTAGGGAATGGACAAAAAAATTCAAAACTGCCAAAATTTCCAAGGAGATAGTATGAAGAGGTAAGTTTTACTCACTCTTTTGCAAAAAAAAAAAAATGGAAAATGGATAAAAGCTCAACATCAGGAATTATGGGACTCATGCAAATCGAACCTACAAAAAGGTTTCAACTCACGCTAGTCAACTACCATCAGCAAAAGGTCTACAAACAATAAATGCTGAAGGGGTTTTAGAGAACTGTGTACCCTCTAGCTGCTGGTGAGATGTAACGTGGTTAACAGCCAATAATGAGAACACAAAGGAGCTGCGTTTAAAAGTAAAAATTGAGCCACCATTCCATCCAGCAGGCCCACCGCCGAGCCTCTCCCCTGAGAAGACCAGAGTCGAGAAGGCACAGGCTGCAACAGCTGCACTGCAGGAATTTTCCCAATAGCCAAGACACGGAAGCAAGCAAAATGTCCATCAACACATGAATGGATAAAGAAGAAGTGGTCCATGTACACAATGGAACATTAGCCATGGAAAACAATGAAACACTGCTCTTTGAGGCATCATAGATGAGCCTAGAGATAATCACAGAACATGAGGTAAGTCGGAAAGCAAAACACACTATGATATCACTTATAGGCATTACCTAACAACGGACTCAAATGAACATACTTCCACAGAGAAAGACACTCAGACTTAGACGACATACTATGCTTATCTAAAAGGAAAGGTGGGGGAAATGGGTAAAGTAAGATTAGGGTTGACATTCGTGTACAAATACCTATTAAATACATATATCAAAAAGACCGACCATAGAGCAAGGGAGGTCTGCGGTACACTCTACAGTAATTTACATGGGAAGAGGATCTGTACATTAAAATATATATATATATATATATATATATATATATATATATATATATATATATGTTCTTGTACAAATTACTCAGATTGTGTATACCTTGGACAATCAATATTCTAAACATTACCCCTATTAAAAAACTTAAAACAATGAACAAGAAATACTGTGACATATATTTACGGTGTTTTTTTCCTGGCACATTCCATTCTAATTTACAGCCTGGGAACAGGACTTCTAAGAAGGGTCTGCTGCCTTAGTAAGCAGATATGGGAATGGAGAAATGCTGCCGCCTTGTGGCCGCTTCCCACAACAGCAGCTTTAAACCCAGTGCTAATGATCACTAAATATTCACACTCATTGCAGGCCTGTAAATGATACCTGCAGTCTAGAAACATCCTGGGGTCGAAAACCGACCAAAAAATTCAAAAGAGGGCAACCTTCCTAGAAGACAATTTCAAGAGGTTTATTATACGCACTGTATTTCTCTGTTTTTTTGTTTAAGGGAAATAAAAAATGTGTGGCGAAATGCTGAACATTCGGAATTATTAAAGACATGCAAACCCGAATTACACAAAACTATCAGCTCACACCAGTCAGAATGGCCGTCAGCAAAAGTTCTGCAAACGATAAATGCTGAAGGGGTTGTGGAGAAATGAGTACCCTCGGTTCAAAGTGGGACATGGTAAGAGCCAGTAATGAGAACACAAAGGATATTCCTTGAAAAGGTAAATATTGAGCTACCATTCAAACAAGCCTACCCACTGCCGGGCCTATCGCCTGAGAGGATGAGAATCAAAAAGACACAGGCTGGCAATCCTGCACTCCGGCAATATTTACCATAGCCAGCACTTGGAAACAATGATAATCTCCATCAACAGAGGAATGCACAAAGAAGTGGTCCGTGTACACAACAGAATATGACTCCAATAAAAAATATAAAATCCATTTAAAAGCAAACATAAGTAAGGAGACATCAGCATTTGGGGGTTTATACAGGTACTTTCCTCTCTAATTTATAACCGAGGAAAACCACTGGCAGGAAGGTCTGTTTCCTAGTTACCAGAGTGGGAAAAGCAGAAATGCTGCCGCCCTCTGCCCGTTACCTGCAACAGCAGCTTTAAAACCTGTGCTAAGGGTCACTTCATATGCACAAGTACTGTTGGGCTGTAAATGAAACCTGCCCTCAAAATGTCTTCAGGGAAGTAATGGCCAAAATATTTCAAAATGTGGCACATACTTCAAGAAAACCATTTGAAGAGGTAAGCTGTACTCACAGTTTTGAGGAAAAAAAGGACATGCCTGAAAGCTCAATTTCAAGGGGTTATGAGACGCATGCAAATCCAACCACAAACAGGTACCAGCTCACACCAGTCAGAATAAACTTCAGCAAGAAACTACAAGCAATAAATGCTGAAGGGTTTGTGGAGAAGTGCATACCATCAACTCTAAGTGGGACGTGACCTGGTAAGAGCCACTAATGAGAGCAGAATGGAGGTGCCTTTACATGGTAAACATTTTGCTACCATATGATCCAGCAGGCCCACTCCTGGGCCGATAACATAAGAAGACAGAATTGGAAAGACACAGGCAGGCAAATCTGCCTTGCAACCGTATTATAATAGCCAAGACAGGGAAGCAACCAAAGAGTCCATCAACAGATGAGTGGACAAAGAAGAACTGGTACAGGTACAGATGGAATATTAGCCAAGGAAAAAATGACAGAATGCCATTTGGAGCACCGTAGATGAGTCTAGAGGTGATCACGCAACTTGTAGTAAGTCAAAAAGCGAAAGACACATATCGTATGATATCACTTATGGGTGTTACCTAAAAATTGATACCAGGGAAGATATTTCCACAGAGAAAGGCAATCACAGATTCATTAAACAAACTTATGTTTCACCAATGGAAAGGTGTAAGGATTGGATACATTAGGTTACTGGGGTTAACAGAGATATACAAACACAGGTGAAGTATATAATCAGCAAAGACCTACAGAATACCAAGAGAAGACTACTCAACATTCTGTCATAACCTACATGGGAAAAGGATCCGAAGAAGAATACATATATGTGTATGTGTAAAAGAATGACATCTTGAACACCTAGCACAAGCAAAACATTGTAATCAAACTTGCTGTGATAAAAAATAAAAATTAAATTAAAAAACGAGTAAGAAGTAGTGAGACATAAACTTAAGGGGCTCTTTCCTGGCACATTCCATTCTAATTTACAACCTAGAACACGACTTCCATTGAGACTCTGTTACCCTAGTAACCAGATTTGGTAAAGGAGGAATGCTGCCGCCTTGTGGCCGTTTCACACAACAGCAGCTCTAAACCCAGGGCTAATGGTTACTTGATATTCAAACTAATTGCAGGCCTGTAAATGACACGTGCCCTCAAAACAAATCCTTGGGTTCTAAATTGAGCAAAAACCTCAAAAGATGTGCATATTTCAAAATGACAATTTCAAGAGGCATATTTTATGCACATTTTGGCTTCTCTTACTTTTTGTTTCTTTCTTCTTTGTTTTAAAAAAAAAGGGCATGGGAAAAGGCTCAACATCAGGAATTAATAAACCACGAAAATCCAGTCTACAAAAGGTTCACCTCACAGCCGTCAGAATGATCATCACCAAAAAACTGTACAAAGAATAAATGCTGAAGGGGTTTTAGAGAACAGCGTAGCCACTAGCTTCTGGTGGGATGTAACCTGGTAACAGCCAGTAGTGAGAACAGAATGGAGGTGCGTTTAAAGGTAAAAACTGAGCTACCATGTTATCTGGTAGGCCCTTTCATACACCTGTCACCTGAGTAGACCAGAAGCAAAAAGACACAGGCTGGCAATCCTGCACTGCAACATCATTTAACATAGCCAAGACGTGGAAGAAACCAAAACGTCCAGCAACAGAAAAATGCACAAAGAAGAAGTGTCCATGTACACAATGCAATAGTAGTCACGGAAAACAATGAAACAGTGACGGTTGCACCACCTTATAAGGACCTACAGGTAAATCACCCAACTTGAAGTAAGGAAGAAACCGAAAAACAGATAGTCTATGGTATCAATTATAGGTGTTACCTAAAAATTGATACCCATGTAATTATTTCCAAGAGGAGGACACACATGGATTAAGAAAACAAAATTATGTTTAACCAAATGGAAAAGTGTCAGGAATGGATGAATTAGGATATGGGGGTTAACAGACATGTACTAACACCTATGAAATATATGTCACAAAATAACTATGGAATACCAAGAGAGGTGTACTCAACACTCTCTAATCTACACGGGAAAGGATCCAAAGATCAATAGTTAGATACATAGATATAATGAATCAGATTTTAGGCACCTAATAGAAACAACATTTTTTTTAATCAAATTTGCTCTTATAATTAATAAAAATTAAATTTAAATAACAAACAAGAAGGAGATATAAGCTCTTGGGGGTTTGCCCTGGCACATTCCACTCTTAACTTGCAGCCTACTAACAGGATTTCCAGGGAGGCTCTGCGGACCAAAAACCTCGAGTTGGAAATGTAGAAGTGCTGCCGCCTTGTGGCTCTTTTCCGCAAGAGCGGCCTTAAAGCCACAGCTAACGGTCACTTAATATTCACAAGGACACAGGGCTGAAAAGGACACCTGCCCTCAAAAATTGTGCTGAGGTAGGGAATGGACAAAAAAATTCAAAACTGGCAAAATTTTCAAGGAGAGCGTATGAAGAGGTAAGTTTTACTCACTCTTTTGCAAAAAAAGGAAAATGGATAAAAGCTCAACATCAGGAATTATGACACTCATGCAACTCGACCCCACGAAAAGGTTTCACCTCACGCTAGTCAACTACCATCAGCAAAAGGTCTACAAACAATAAATGCTGAAGGGGTTTTAGAGAACTGTGTACCCTCTAGCTGCTGGTGAGATGTAACGTGGTAACAGCCAATAATGAGGACAGATTGGATTTGCATTTAAAAATAAAAATTGAGCCACCATTCCATCCAGCAGGCCCACCGCTGAGACTCTCACCTCAGAAGACCAGAGTCAAGGAGGCACAGGCTGCAACAGCTGAACTGCAGGAAGTTTCCCAACAGCCAAGACACGGAAGCAAGCAAAATGTCCATCAACAGATGAATGGATAAAGAAGAAGTGGTCCACGTACACAATGGAACATTAGCCATGGAAAACAGAGAAACACTGCTCTTTCAGGCACCATAGATGAGCGTAGAGATAATCTCAGTACATGAGGTAACTCGGAAACCACAAGACACATACTATGATATCACTTACAGGGGTTATCTAACAACTGACACAAATGAACATACTTCCACAGAGAAAGACACTCCCAGACTCAGAAAACATACTATGCTTATCTAAAAGGAAAGGTGGGTGGAATGGATAAATTAAGATTTGGGTTGACATTCCTGTACAGATACGTATTAAATACATATATTAAAAAGACTGACCATATAGCAAGGGAAGTCTACAGAACACTCTGCAATAATTTACATGGGAAGAGGATCTGTACATTATATATATATATATATATATATATATATATATATATATGTAAAACTTACTCAAATTGTGTATACCTAGGACAACCAATATTTTAATCATTACCCCGATTAAAAACACGAAAACAAAGAACAAGAAATAATGTGACATAAACGTATGGGGTTTTTTACCGGGCACATTCCATTCTAATTTACAACCTGGGAACAGGACTTCCAAAAAGGCTCTGCTGCCCTAGTAACCAGATTTGGGAATGGAGAAATGCTGCCGCCTTGTGGCCATTTCCCAAGCAGCAGCTTTAAACCCAGTGAATGATGGTCACTAAATATTCACACTCATTGCAGGCCTGTAAATGATAACCTGCACGCAAAAAACATCCTGGGGTCGGAAACCGACCAAAACTTTCAACAGAGTGCAACCTTCCAAGAAGATAATTTCAAGAGGTTTATTATACTCACTGATTTTTTTTTCTGTTTTCTGTTTAAGAGAAATAAAAAAAGGTGTGGCAAAATGCTGAACATTAGGAATTATTAAAGACATGCAAATCCGAATTACAAAAGCCTATCAGCTCTCACCAGTCAGAATGGCCGTCAGCAAAACTTCTGCAAACGATAAATGCTGAAGGTGCTGTGGACAAATGCGTACCCTCGGTTCAAAGTGGGACATGGTAGGAGCCATTAATGAAAACACAAACGATATTCCTTGAAAAGGTAAATATTGAGCTACCATTCAATCACGCCTACCCACTGCCGGGCCTATCGCCTGAGAGGATGAGAATCAAAAAGACACAGGCTGGCAATCCTGCACTGCAGCATCATTTAACATAGCCAAGATGTGGAAGTAACCAAAATGTCCAGCAACAGAACAATGCACAAAGAGGAAGTGTCCATGTACACAATGCAATATTAGGCATGGAAAACAATGAAACGGTGCAGGTTCCACCACCATATAAGGACGTACAGATAAATCACCCAACTTGAAGTAAGGAAGAAACCGGAAAACAGATAGTCTATGGTATGAATTATAGGTGTTACCTAAAAATTGATACCCATGTAATTATTTCCAAGAGGAGGACACACATGGATTAAGAAAACAAAATTATGTTTAACCAAATGGAAAAGTGTCAGGAATGGATGAATTAGGATATGGGGGCTAACAGACATGTCCTAACACCTATGAAATATATGTCACAATATAACTATGGAATGCCAAGAGAGGTGTACTCAACACTCTCTAATCTACACGGGAAAGAATCGAAAGATGAATAGTTAGATACATAGATATAATGAATCAGATTTTGTACACCTATTAGAAACATTTTTATCAAATTTGCTCTGATAATTCATAAAAATTAAATTTAAATAACAAACAAGAAGGAGGTATAAACTCTTGGGGGTTTGCCCTGGCACATTCCACTCTAACTTGCAGCCTACTGACAGGATTTACAAGAAGGATCTGTTGACCAAATACCTCGAGTTGGAAATGTAGAAGTGCTGCCACCTTGTGGCCGTTTTCCTCAAGAGTGGCCTTAAACCCACAGCTAACGGTCACATAACATTCACAAGGACACAGGGCTGTAAAGGACACCTGCCCTCAAAAATTGTGCTGAGGTAGGGAATGGACAAAAAATTCAAAACTGCCAAAATTTCCAAGGAGATAGTATGAAGAGGTAAGTTTTACTCACTCTTTTGCAAAAAAAAAAAAAATGGAAAATGGATAAAAGCTCAACATCAGGAATTATGGGACTCATGCAAATCGAACCTACAAAAAGGTTTCAACTCACGCTAGTCAACTACCATCAGCAAAAGGTCTACAAACAATAAATGCTGAAGGGGTTTTAGAGAACTGTGTACCCTCTAGCTGCTGGTGAGATGTAACGTGGTTAACAGCCAATAATGAGAACACAAAGGAGCTGCGTTTAAAAGTAAAAATTGAGCCACCATTCCATCCAGCAGGCCCACCGCCGAGCCTCTCCCCTGAGAAGACCAGAGTCGAGAAGGCACAGGCTGCAACAGCTGCACTGCAGGAATTTTCCCAATAGCCAAGACACGGAAGCAAGCAAAATGTCCATCAACACATGAATGGATAAAGAAGAAGTGGTCCATGTACACAATGGAACATTAGCCATGGAAAACAATGAAACACTGCTCTTTGAGGCATCATAGATGAGCCTAGAGATAATCACAGAACATGAGGTAAGTCGGAAAGCAAAACACACTATGATATCACTTATAGGCATTACCTAACAACGGACTCAAATGAACATACTTCCACAGAGAAAGACACTCACAGACTTAGACGACATACTATGCTTATCTAAAAGGAAAGGTGGGGGAAATGGGTAAAGTAAGATTAGGGTTGACATTCGTGTACAAATACCTATTAAATACATATATCAAAAAGACCGACCATAGAGCAAGGGAGGTCTGCGGTACACTCTACAGTAATTTACATGGGAAGAGGATCTGTACATTAAAATATATATATATATATATATATATATATATATATATATATATATATGTTCTTGTACAAATTACTCAGATTGTGTATACCTTGGACAATCAATATTCTAAACATTACCCCTATTAAAAAACTTAAAACAATGAACAAGAAATACTGTGACATATATTTACGGTGTTTTTTTCCTGGCACATTCCATTCTAATTTACAGCCTGGGAACAGGACTTCTAAGAAGGGTCTGCTGCCTTAGTAAGCAGATATGGGAATGGAGAAATGCTGCCGCCTTGTGGCCGCTTCCCACAACAGCAGCTTTAAACCCAGTGCTAATGATCACTAAATATTCACACTCATTGCAGGCCTGTAAATGATACCTGCAGTCTAGAAACATCCTGGGGTCGAAAACCGACCAAAAAATTCAAAAGAGGGCAACCTTCCTAGAAGACAATTTCAAGAGGTTTATTATACGCACTGTATTTCTCTGTTTTTTTGTTTAAGGGAAATAAAAAATGTGTGGCGAAATGCTGAACATTCGGAATTATTAAAGACATGCAAACCCGAATTACACAAAACTATCAGCTCACACCAGTCAGAATGGCCGTCAGCAAAAGTTCTGCAAACGATAAATGCTGAAGGGGTTGTGGAGAAATGAGTACCCTCGGTTCAAAGTGGGACATGGTAAGAGCCAGTAATGAGAACACAAAGGATATTCCTTGAAAAGGTAAATATTGAGCTACCATTCAAACAAGCCTACCCACTGCCGGGCCTATCGCCTGAGAGGATGAGAATCAAAAAGACACAGGCTGGCAATCCTGCACTCCGGCAATATTTACCATAGCCAGCACTTGGAAACAATGATAATCTCCATCAACAGAGGAATGCACAAAGAAGTGGTCCGTGTACACAACAGAATATGACTCCAATAAAAAATATAAAATCCATTTAAAAGCAAACATAAGTAAGGAGACATCAGCATTTGGGGGTTTATACAGGTACTTTCCTCTCTAATTTATAACCGAGGAAAACCACTGGCAGGAAGGTCTGTTTCCTAGTTACCAGAGTGGGAAAAGCAGAAATGCTGCCGCCCTCTGCCCGTTACCTGCAACAGCAGCTTTAAAACCTGTGCTAAGGGTCACTTCATATGCACAAGTACTGTTGGGCTGTAAATGAAACCTGCCCTCAAAATGTCTTCAGGGAAGTAATGGCCAAAATATTTCAAAATGTGGCACATACTTCAAGAAAACCATTTGAAGAGGTAAGCTGTACTCACAGTTTTGAGGAAAAAAAGGACATGCCTGAAAGCTCAATTTCAAGGGGTTATGAGACGCATGCAAATCCAACCACAAACAGGTACCAGCTCACACCAGTCAGAATAAACTTCAGCAAGAAACTACAAGCAATAAATGCTGAAGGGTTTGTGGAGAAGTGCATACCATCAACTCTAAGTGGGACGTGACCTGGTAAGAGCCACTAATGAGAGCAGAATGGAGGTGCCTTTACATGGTAAACATTTTGCTACCATATGATCCAGCAGGCCCACTCCTGGGCCGATAACATAAGAAGACAGAATTGGAAAGACACAGGCAGGCAAATCTGCCTTGCAACCGTATTATAATAGCCAAGACAGGGAAGCAACCAAAGAGTCCATCAACAGATGAGTGGACAAAGAAGAACTGGTACAGGTACAGATGGAATATTAGCCAAGGAAAAAATGACAGAATGCCATTTGGAGCACCGTAGATGAGTCTAGAGGTGATCACGCAACTTGTAGTAAGTCAAAAAGCGAAAGACACATATCGTATGATATCACTTATGGGTGTTACCTAAAAATTGATACCAGGGAAGATATTTCCACAGAGAAAGGCAATCACAGATTCATTAAACAAACTTATGTTTCACCAATGGAAAGGTGTAAGGATTGGATACATTAGGTTACTGGGGTTAACAGAGATATACAAACACAGGTGAAGTATATAATCAGCAAAGACCTACAGAATACCAAGAGAAGACTACTCAACATTCTGTCATAACCTACATGGGAAAAGGATCCGAAGAAGAATACATATATGTGTATGTGTAAAAGAATGACATCTTGAACACCTAGCACAAGCAAAACATTGTAATCAAACTTGCTGTGATAACAAATAAAAATTAAATTAAAAAAACGAGTAAGAAGTAGTGAGACATAAACTTAAGGGGCTCTTTCCTGGCACATTCCATTCTAATTTACAACCTAGAACACGACTTCCCTTGAGACTCTGTTACCCTAGTAACCAGATTTGGTAAAGGAGGAATGCTGCCGCCTTGTGGCCGTTTCACACAACAGCAGCTCTAAACCCAGGGCTAATGGTTACTTGATATTCAAACTAATTGCAGGCCTGTAAATGACACGTGCCCTCCAAACAAATCCTTGGGTTCTAAATTGAGCAAAAACCTCAAAAGATGTGCATATTTCAAAATGACAATTTCAAGAGGCATATTTTATGCACATTTTGGCTTCTCTTACTTTTTGTTTCTTTCTTCTTTGTTTTTTAAAAAAAAAGGGCATGGGAAAAGGCTCAACATCAGGAATTAATAAACCACGAAAATCCAGTCTACAAAAGGTTCACCTCACAGCCGTCAGAATGATCATCACCAAAAAACTGTACAAAGAATAAATGCTGAAGGGGTTTTAGAGAACAGCGTAGCCACTAGCTTCTGGTGGGATGTAACCTGGTAACAGCCAGTAGTGAGAACAGAATGGAGGTGCGTTTAAAGGTAAAAACTGAGCTACCATGTTATCTGGTAGGCCCTTTCATACACCTGTCACCTGAGTAGACCAGAAGCAAAAAGACACAGGCTGGCAATCCTGCACTGCAACATCATTTAACATAGCCAAGACGTGGAAGAAACCAAAACGTCCAGCAACAGAAAAATGCACAAAGAAGAAGTGTCCATGTACACAATGCAATAGTAGTCATGGAAAACAATGAGACAGTGACGGTTGCACCACCTTAAAAGGACCTACAGGTAAATCACCCAACTTGAAGTAAGGAAGAAACCGAAAAACAGATAGTCTATGGTATCAATTATAGGTGTTACCTAAAAATTGATACCCATGTAATTATTTCCAAGAGGAGGACACACATGGATTAAGAAAACAAAATTATGTTTAACCAAATGGAAAAGTGTCAGGAATGGATGAATTAGGATGTGGGGGTTAACAGACATGTACTAACACCTATGAAATATATGTCACAAAATAACTATGGAATGCCAAGAGAGGTGTACTCAACACTCTCTAATCTACACGGGAAAGGATCCAAAGATCAATAGTTAGATACATAGATATAATGAATCAGATTTTAGGCACCTAATAGAAACAACATTTTTTTTTATCAAATTTGCTCTTATAATTAATAAAAATTAAATTTAAATAACAAACAAGAAGGAGATATAAGCTCTTGGGGGTTTGCCCTGGCACATTCCACTCTTAACTTGCAGCCTACTAACAGGGTTTCCAGGAAGGCTCTGCGGACCAAAAACCTCGAGTTGGAAATGTAGAAGTGCTGCCGCCTTGTGGCTCTTTTCCGCAAGAGCGGCCTTAAAGCCACAGCTAACGGTCACTTAATATTCACAAGGACACAGGGCTGAAAAGGACACCTGCCCTCAAAAATTGTGCTGAGGTAGGGAATGGACAAAAAAATTCAAAACTGGCAAAATTTTCAAGGAGAGCGTATGAAGAGGTAAGTTTTACTCACTCTTTTGCAAAAAAAGGAAAATGGATAAAAGCTCAACATCAGGAATTATGACACTCATGCAACTCGACCCCACAAAAAGGTTTCACCTCACGCTAGTCAACTACCATCAGCAAAAGGTCTACAAACAATAAATGCTGAAGGGGTTTTAGAGAACTGTGTACCCTCTAGCTGCTGGTGAGATGTAACGTGGTAACAGCCAATAATGAGGACAGATTGGATTTGCATTTAAAAATAAAAATTGAGCCACCATTCCATCCAGCAGGCCCACCGCTGAGACTCTCACCTCAGAAGACCAGAGTCAAGGAGGCACAGGCTGCAACAGCTGAACTGCAGGAAGTTTCCCAACAGCCAAGACACGGAAGCAAGCAAAATGTCCATCAACAGATGAATGGATAAAGAAGAAGTGGTCCACGTACACAATGGAACATTAGCCATGGAAAACAGAGAAACACTGCTCTTTCAGGCACCATAGATGAGCGTAGAGATAATCTCAGTACATGAGGCAACTCGGAAACCACAAGACACATACTATGATATCACTTACAGGGGTTATCTAACAACTGACACAAATGAACATACTTCCACAGAGAAGGACACTCCCAGACTTAGAAAACATACTATGCTTATCTAAAAGGAAAGGTGGGTGGAATGGATAAATTAAGATTTGGGTTGACATTCCTGTACAGATACGTATTAAATACATATATTAAAAAGACTGACCATATAGCAAGGGAAGTCTACAGAACTCTCTGCAATAATTTACATGGGAAGAGGATCTGTACATTTATATATATATATATATATATATATATATATATATATATATATATATATATATATATATATATGTAAAACTTACTCAAATTGTGTATACCTAGGACAACCAATATTTTAATCATTACCCCGATTAAAAACACGAAAACAAAGAACAAGAAATAATGTGACATAAACTTATGGGGTTTTTTACCTGGCACATTCCATTCTAATTTACAACCTGGGAACAGGACTTCCAAAAAGGCTCTGCTGCCCTAGTAACCAGATTTGGGAATGGAGAAATGCTGCCGCCTTGTGGCCATTTCCCAAGCAGCAGCTTTAAACCCAGTGATAATGGTCACTAAATATTCACACTCATTGCAGGCCTGTAAATGATAACCTGCACGCAAAAAACATCCTGGGGTCGGAAACCGACCAAAACTTTCAACAGAGTGCAACCTTCCAAGAAGATAATTTCAAGAGGTTTATTATACTCACTGATTTTTTTTCTGTTTTCTGTTTAAGAGAAATAAAAAAAGGTGTGGCAAAATGCTGAACATTAGGAATTATTAAAGACATGCAAATCCGAATTACAAAAACCTATCAGCTCTCACCAGTCAGAATGGCCGTCAGCAAAACTTCTGCAAACGATAAATGCTGAAGGGGCTGTGGACAAATGCGTACCCTCGGTTCAAAGTGGGACATGGTAGGAGCCATTAATGAAAACACAAACGATATTCCTTGAAAAGGTAAATATTGAGCTACCATTCAATCACGCCTACCCACTGCCGGGCCTATCGCCTGAGAGGATGAGAATCAAAAAGACACAGGCTGGCAATCCTGCACTGCAGCATCATTTAACATAGCCAAGATGTGGAAGTAACCAAAATGTCCAGCAACAGAACAATGCACAAAGAGGAAGTGTCCATGTACACAATGCAATATTAGGCATGGAAAACAATGAAACGGTGCAGGTTCCACCACCATATAAGGACGTACAGATAAATCACCCAACTTGAAGTAAGGAAGAAACCGAAAAACAGATAGTCTATGGTATGAATTATAGGTGTTACCTAAAAATTGATACCCATGTAATTATTTCCAAGAGGAGGACACACATGGATTAAGAAAACAAAATTATGTTTAACCAAATGGAAAAGTGTCAGGAATGGATGAATTAGGATATGGGGGTTAACAGACATGTACTAACACCTATGAAATATATGTCACAAAATAACTATGGAATGCCAAGAGAGGTGTACTCAACACTCTCTAATCTACACGGGAAAGAATCGAAAGATGAATAGTTAGATACATAGATATAATGAATCAGATTTTGTACACCTATTAGAAACATTTTTATCAAATTTGCTCTGATAATTCATAAAAATTAAATTTAAATAACAAACAAGAAGGAGGTATAAACTCTTGGGGGTTTGCCCTGGCACATTCCACTCTAACTTGCAGCCTACTGACAGGATTTACAAGAAGGATCTGTTGACCAAATACCTCGAGTTGGAAATGTAGAAGTGCTGCCACCTTGTGGCCGTTTTCCTCAAGAGTGGCCTTAAACCCACAGCTAACGGTCACATACCATTCACAAGGACACAGGGCTGTAAAGGACACCTGCCCTCAAAAATTGTGCTGAGGTAGGGAATGGACAAAAAAATTCAAAACTGCCAAAATTTCCAAGGAGATAGTATGAAGAGGTAAGTTTTACTCACTCTTTTGCAAAAAAAAAAAAAATGGAAAATGGATAAAAGCTCAACATCAGGAATTATGGGACTCATGCAAATCGAACCTACAAAAAGGTTTCAACTCACGCTAGTCAACTACCATCAGCAAAAGGTCTACAAACAATAAATGCTGAAGGGGTTTTAGAGAACTGTGTACCCTCTAGCTGCTGGTGAGATGTAACGTGGTTAACAGCCAATAATGAGAACACAAAGGAGCTGCGTTTAAAAGTAAAAATTGAGCCACCATTCCATCCAGCAGGCCCACCGCCGAGCCTCTCCCCTGAGAAGACCAGAGTCGAGAAGGCACAGGCTGCAACAGCTGCACTGCAGGAATTTTCCCAATAGCCAAGACACGGAAGCAAGCAAAATGTCCATCAACAGATGAATGGATAAAGAAGAAGTGGTCCATGTACACAATGGAACATTAGCCATGGAAAACAATGAAACACTGCTCTTTGAGGCATCATAGATGAGCCTAGAGATAATCACAGAACATGAGGTAAGTCGGAAAGCAAAACACACTATGATATCACTTATAGGCATTACCTAACAACGGACTCAAATGAACATACTTCCACAGAGAAAGACACTCACAGACTTAGACGACATACTATGCTTATCTAAAAGGAAAGGTGGGGGAAATGGGTAAAGTAAGATTAGGGTTGACATTCGTGTACAAATACCTATTAAATACATATATCAAAAAGACCGACCATAGAGCAAGGGAGGTCTGCGGTACACTCTACAGTAATTTACATGGGAAGAGGATCTGTACATTAATATATATATATATATATATATATATATATATATATGTTCTTGTACAAATTACTCAGATTGTGTATACCTTGGACAATCAATATTCTAAACATTACCCCTATTAAAAAACTTAAAACAATGAACAAGAAATACTGTGACATATATTTACGGTGTTTTTTTCCTGGCACATTCCATTCTAATTTACAGCCTGGGAACAGGACTTCTAAGAAGGGTCTGCTGCCTTAGTAAGCAGATATGGGAATGGAGAGATGCTGCCGCCTTGTGGCCGCTTCCCACAACAGCAGCTTTAAACCCAGTGCTAATGATCACTAAATATTCACACTCATTGCAGGCCTGTAAATGATACCTGCAGTCTAGAAACATCCTGGGGTCGAAAACCGACCAAAAAATTCAAAAGAGGGCAACCTTCCTAGAAGACAATTTCAAGAGGTTTATTATACGCCCTGTATTTCTCTGTTTTTTTGTTTAAGGGAAATAAAAAATGTGTGGCGAAATGCTGAACATTCGGAATTATTAAAGACATGCAAACCCGAATTACACAAAACTATCAGCTCACACCAGTCAGAATGGCCGTCAGCAAAAGTTCTGCAAACGATAAATGCTGAAGGGGTTGTGGAGAAATGAGTACCCTCGGTTCAAAGTGGGACATGGTAAGAGCCAGTAATGAGAACACAAAGGATATTCCTTGAAAAGGTAAATATTGAGCTACCATTCAAACAAGCCTACCCACTGCCGGGCCTATCGCCTGAGAGGATGAGAATCAAAAAGACACAGACTGGCAATCCTGCACTCCGGCAATATTTACCATAGCCAGCACTTGGAAACAATGATAATCTCCATCAACAGAGGAATGCACAAAGAAGTGGTCCGTGTACACAACAGAATATGACTCCAATAAAAAATATAAAATCCATTTAAAAGCAAACATAAGTAAGGAGACATCAGCATTTGGGGGTTTATACGGGTACTTTCCTCTCTAATTTATAACCGAGGAAAACCACTGGCAGGAAGGTCTGTTTCCTAGTTACCAGAGTGGGAAAAGCAGAAATGCTGCCACCCTCTGCCCGTTACCTGCAACAGCAGCTTTAAAACCTGTGCTAAGGGTCACTTCATATGCACAAGTACTGTTGGGCTGTAAATGAAACCTGCCCGCAAAATGTCTTCAGGGAAGTAATGGCCAAAATATTTCAAAATGTGGCACATACTTCAAGAAAACCATTTGAAGAGGTAAGCTGTACTCACAGTTTTGAGGAAAAAAAGGACATGCCTGAAAGCTCAATTTCAAGGGGTTATGAGACGCATGCAAATCCAACCACAAACAGGTACCAGCTCACACCAGTCAGAATAAACTTCAGCAAGAAACTACAAGCAATAAATGCTGAAGGGTTTGTGGAGAAGTGCATACCATCAACTCTAAGTGGGACGTGACCTGGTAAGAGCCACTAATGAGAGCAGAATGGAGGTGCCTTTACATGGTAAACATTTTGCTACCATATGATCCAGCAGGCCCACTCCTGGGCCGATAACATAAGAAGACAGAATTGGAAAGACACAGGCAGGCAAATCTGCCTTGCAACCGTATTATAATAGCCAAGGCATGGAAGCAACCAAAGAGTCCATCAACAGATGAGTGGACAAAGAAGAACTGGTACAGGTACAGATGGAATATTAGCCAAGGAAAAAATGACAGAATGCCATTTGGAGCACCGTAGATGAGTCTAGAGGTGATCACGCAACTTGTAGTAAGTCAAAAAGCGAAAGACACATATCGTATGATATCACTTATGGGTGTTACCTAAAAATTGATACCAGGGAAGATATTTCCACAGAGAAAGGCAATCACAGATTCATTAAACAAACTTATGTTTCACCAATGGAAAGGTGTAAGGATTGGATACATTAGGTTACTGGGGTTAACAGAGATATACAAACACAGGTGAAGTATATAATCAGCAAAGACCTACAGAATACCAAGAGAAGACTACTCAACATTCTGTCATAACCTACATGGGAAAAGGATCCGAAGAAGAATACATATATGTGTATGTGTAAAAGAATGACATCTTGAACACCTAGCACAAGCAAAACATTGTAATCAAACTTGCTGTGATAACAAATAAAAATTAAATTAAAAAAACGAGTAAGAAGTAGTGAGACATAAACTTAAGGGGCTCTTTCCTGGCACATTCCATTCTAATTTACAACCTAGAACACGACTTCCCTTGAGACTCTGTTACCCTAGTAACCAGATTTGGTAAAGGAGGAATGCTGCCGCCTTGTGGCCGTTTCACACAACAGCAGCTCTAAACCCAGGGCTAATGGTTACTTGATATTCAAACTAATTGCAGGCCTGTAAATGACACGTGCCCTCCAAACAAATCCTTGGGTTCTAAATTGAGCAAAAACCTCAAAAGATGTGCATATTTCAAAATGACAATTTCAAGAGGCATATTTTATGCACATTTTGGCTTCTCTTACTTTTTGTTTCTTTCTTCTTTGTTTTTTAAAAAAAAAGGGCATGGGAAAAGGCTCAACATCAGGAATTAATAAACCACGAAAATCCAGTCTACAAAAGGTTCACCTCACAGCCGTCAGAATGATCATCACCAAAAAACTGTACAAAGAATAAATGCTGAAGGGGTTTTAGAGAACAGCGTAGCCACTAGCTTCTGGTGGGATGTAACCTGGTAACAGCCAGTAGTGAGAACAGAATGGAGGTGCGTTTAAAGGTAAAAACTGAGCTACCATGTTATCTGGTAGGCCCTTTCATACACCTGTCACCTGAGTAGACCAGAAGCAAAAAGACACAGGCTGGCAATCCTGCACTGCAACATCATTTAACATAGCCAAGACGTGGAAGAAACCAAAACGTCCAGCAACAGAAAAATGCACAAAGAAGAAGTGTCCATGTACACAATGCAATAGTAGTCATGGAAAACAATGAAACAGTGACGGTTGCACCACCTTAAAAGGACCTACAGGTAAATCACCCAACTTGAAGTAAGGAAGAAACCGAAAAACAGATAGTCTATGGTATCAATTATAGGTGTTACCTAAAAATTGATACCCATGTAATTATTTCCAAGAGGAGGACACACATGGATTAAGAAAACAAAATTATGTTTAACCAAATGGAAAAGTGTCAGGAATGGATGAATTAGGATGTGGGGGTTAACAGACATGTACTAACACCTATGAAATATATGTCACAAAATAACTATGGAATGCCAAGAGAGGTGTACTCAACACTCTCTAATCTACACGGGAAAGGATCCAAAGATCAATAGTTAGATACATAGATATAATGAATCAGATTTTAGGCACCTAATAGAAACAACATTTTTTTTTATCAAATTTGCTCTTATAATTAATAAAAATTAAATTTAAATAACAAACAAGAAGGAGATATAAGCTCTTGGGGGTTTGCCCTGGCACATTCCACTCTTAACTTGCAGCCTACTAACAGGGTTTCCAGGAAGGCTCTGCGGACCAAAAACCTCGAGTTGGAAATGTAGAAGTGCTGCCGCCTTGTGGCTCTTTTCCGCAAGAGCGGCCTTAAAGCCACAGCTAACGGTCACTTAATATTCACAAGGACACAGGGCTGAAAAGGACACCTGCCCTCAAAAATTGTGCTGAGGTAGGGAATGGACAAAAAAATTCAAAACTGGCAAAATTTTCAAGGAGAGCGTATGAAGAGGTAAGTTTTACTCACTCTTTTGCAAAAAAAGGAAAATGGATAAAAGCTCAACATCAGGAATTATGACACTCATGCAACTCGACCCCACAAAAAGGTTTCACCTCACGCTAGTCAACTACCATCAGCAAAAGGTCTACAAACAATAAATGCTGAAGGGGTTTTAGAGAACTGTGTACCCTCTAGCTGCTGGTGAGATGTAACGTGGTAACAGCCAATAATGAGGACAGATTGGATTTGCATTTAAAAATAAAAATTGAGCCACCATTCCATCCAGCAGGCCCACCGCTGAGACTCTCACCTCAGAAGACCAGAGTCAAGGAGGCACAGGCTGCAACAGCTGAACTGCAGGAAGTTTCCCAACAGCCAAGACACGGAAGCAAGCAAAATGTCCATCAACAGATGAATGGATAAAGAAGAAGTGGTCCACGTACACAATGGAACATTAGCCATGGAAAACAGAGAAACACTGCTCTTTCAGGCACCATAGATGAGCGTAGAGATAATCTCAGTACATGAGGTAACTCGGAAACCACAAGACACATACTATGATATCACTTACAGGGGTTATCTAACAACTGACACAAATGAACATACTTCCACAGAGAAAGACACTCCCAGACTCAGAAAACATACTATGCTTATCTAAAAGGAAAGGTGGGTGGAATGGATAAATTAAGATTTGGGTTGACATTCCTGTACAGATACGTATTAAATACATATATTAAAAAGACTGACCATATAGCAAGGGAAGTCTACAGAACACTCTGCAATAATTTACATGGGAAGAGGATCTGTACATTTATATATATATATATATATATATATATATATGTAAAACTTACTCAAATTGTGTATACCTAGGACAACCAATATTTTAATCATTACCCCGATTAAAAACACGAAAACAAAGAACAAGAAATAATGTGACATAAACGTATGGGGTTTTTTACCGGGCACATTCCATTCTAATTTACAACCTGGGAACAGGACTTCCAAAAAGGCTCTGCTGCCCTAGTAACCAGATTTGGGAATGGAGAAATGCTGCCGCCTTGTGGCCATTTCCCAAGCAGCAGCTTTAAACCCAGTGATAATGGTCACTAAATATTCACACTCATTGCAGGCCTGTAAATGATAACCTGCACGCAAAAAACATCCTGGGGTCGGAAACCGACCAAAACTTTCAACAGAGTGCAACCTTCCAAGAAGATAATTTCAAGAGGTTTATTATACTCACTGATTTTTTTTCTGTTTTCTGTTTAAGAGAAATAAAAAAAGGTGTGGCAAAATGCTGAACATTAGGAATTATTAAAGACATGCAAATCCGAATTACAAAAACCTATCAGCTCTCACCAGTCAGAATGGCCGTCAGCAAAACTTCTGCAAACGATAAATGCTGAAGGGGCTGTGGACAAATGCGTACCCTCGGTTCAAAGTGGGACATGGTAGGAGCCATTAATGAAAACACAAACGATATTCCTTGAAAAGGTAAATATTGAGCTACCATTCAATCACGCCTACCCACTGCCGGGCCTATCGCCTGAGAGGATGAGAATCAAAAAGACACAGGCTGGCAATCCTGCACTGCAGCATCATTTAACATAGCCAAGATGTGGAAGTAACCAAAATGTCCAGCAACAGAACAATGCACAAAGAGGAAGTGTCCATGTACACAATGCAATATTAGGCATGGAAAACAATGAAACGGTGCAGGTTCCACCACCATATAAGGACGTACAGATAAATCACCCAACTTGAAGTAAGGAAGAAACCGAAAAACAGATAGTCTATGGTATCAATTATAGGTGTTACCTAAAAATTGATACCCATGTAATTATTTCCAAGAGGAGGACACACATGGATTAAGAAAACAAAATTATGTTTAACCAAATGGAAAAGTGTCAGGAATGGATGAATTAGGATATGGGGGTTAACAGACATGTACTAACACCTATGAAATATATGTCACAAAATAACTATGGAATGCCAAGAGAGGTGTACTCAACACTCTCTAATCTACACGGGAAAGAATCGAAAGATGAATAGTTAGATACATAGATATAATGAATCAGATTTTGTACACCTATTAGAAACATTTTTATCAAATTTGCTCTGATAATTCATAAAAATTAAATTTAAATAACAAACAAGAAGGAGGTATAAACTCTTGGGGGTTTGCCCTGGCACATTCCACTCTAACTTGCAGCCTACTGACAGGATTTACAAGAAGGATCTGTTGACCAAATACCTCGAGTTGGAAATGTAGAAGTGCTGCCACCTTGTGGCCGTTTTCCTCAAGAGTGGCCTTAAACCCACAGCTAACGGTCACATACCATTCACAAGGACACAGGGCTGTAAAGGACACCTGCCCTCAAAAATTGTGCTGAGGTAGGGAATGGACAAAAAAATTCAAAACTGCCAAAATTTCCAAGGAGATAGTATGAAGAGGTAAGTTTTACTCACTCTTTTGCAAAAAAAAAAAAAAAAAAGGAAAATGGATAAAAGCTCAACATCAGGAATTATGGGACTCATGCAAATCGAACCTACAAAAAGGTTTCAACTCACGCTAGTCAACTACCATCAGCAAAAGGTCTACAAACAATAAATGCTGAAGGGGTTTTAGAGAACTGTGTACCCTCTAGCTGCTGGTGAGATGTAACGTGGTTAACAGCCAATAATGAGAACACAAAGGAGCTGCGTTTAAAAGTAAAAATTGAGCCACCATTCCATCCAGCAGGCCCACCGCCGAGCCTCTCCCCTGAGAAGACCAGAGTCGAGAAGGCACAGGCTGCAACAGCTGCACTGCAGGAATTTTCCCAATAGCCAAGACACGGAAGCAAGCAAAATGTCCATCAACAGATGAATGGATAAAGAAGAAGTGGTCCATGTACACAATGGAACATTAGCCATGGAAAACAATGAAACACTGCTCTTTGAGGCATCATAGATGAGCCTAGAGATAATCACAGAACATGAGGTAAGTCGGAAAGCAAAACACACTATGATATCACTTATAGGCATTACCTAACAACGGACTCAAATGAACATACTTCCACAGAGAAAGACACTCACAGACTTAGACGACATACTATGCTTATCTAAAAGGAAAGGTGGGGGAAATGGGTAAAGTAAGATTAGGGTTGACATTCGTGTACAAATACCTATTAAATACATATATCAAAAAGACCGACCATAGAGCAAGGGAGGTCTGCGGTACACTCTACAGTAATTTACATGGGAAGAGGATCTGTACATTAATATATATATATATATATATATATATATATATATATATATGTTCTTGTACAAATTACTCAGATTGTGTATACCTTGGACAATCAATATTCTAAACATTACCCCTATTAAAAAACTTAAAACAATGAACAAGAAATACTGTGACATATATTTACGGTGTTTTTTTCCTGGCACATTCCATTCTAATTTACAGCCTGGGAACAGGACTTCTAAGAAGGGTCTGCTGCCTTAGTAAGCAGATATGGGAATGGAGAGATGCTGCCGCCTTGTGGCCGCTTCCCACAACAGCAGCTTTAAACCCAGTGCTAATGATCACTAAATATTCACACTCATTGCAGGCCTGTAAATGATACCTGCAGTCTAGAAACATCCTGGGGTCGAAAACCGACCAAAAAATTCAAAAGAGGGCAACCTTCCTAGAAGACAATTTCAAGAGGTTTATTATACGCCCTGTATTTCTCTGTTTTTTTGTTTAAGGGAAATAAAAAATGTGTGGCGAAATGCTGAACATTCGGAATTATTAAAGACATGCAAACCCGAATTACACAAAACTATCAGCTCACACCAGTCAGAATGGCCGTCAGCAAAAGTTCTGCAAACGATAAATGCTGAAGGGGTTGTGGAGAAATGAGTACCCTCGGTTCAAAGTGGGACATGGTAAGAGCCAGTAATGAGAACACAAAGGATATTCCTTGAAAAGGTAAATATTGAGCTACCATTCAAACAAGCCTACCCACTGCCGGGCCTATCGCCTGAGAGGATGAGAATCAAAAAGACACAGACTGGCAATCCTGCACTCCGGCAATATTTACCATAGCCAGCACTTGGAAACAATGATAATCTCCATCAACAGAGGAATGCACAAAGAAGTGGTCCGTGTACACAACAGAATATGACTCCAATAAAAAATATAAAATCCATTTAAAAGCAAACATAAGTAAGGAGACATCAGCATTTGGGGGTTTATACGGGTACTTTCCTCTCTAATTTATAACCGAGGAAAACCACTGGCAGGAAGGTCTGTTTCCTAGTTACCAGAGTGGGAAAAGCAGAAATGCTGCCACCCTCTGCCCGTTACCTGCAACAGCAGCTTTAAAACCTGTGCTAAGGGTCACTTCATATGCACAAGTACTGTTGGGCTGTAAATGAAACCTGCCCGCAAAATGTCTTCAGGGAAGTAATGGCCAAAATATTTCAAAATGTGGCACATACTTCAAGAAAACCATTTGAAGAGGTAAGCTGTACTCACAGTTTTGAGGAAAAAAAGGACATGCCTGAAAGCTCAATTTCAAGGGGTTATGAGACGCATGCAAATCCAACCACAAACAGGTACCAGCTCACACCAGTCAGAATAAACTTCAGCAAGAAACTACAAGCAATAAATGCTGAAGGGTTTGTGGAGAAGTGCATACCATCAACTCTAAGTGGGACGTGACCTGGTAAGAGCCACTAATGAGAGCAGAATGGAGGTGCCTTTACATGGTAAACATTTTGCTACCATATGATCCAGCAGGCCCACTCCTGGGCCGATAACATAAGAAGACAGAATTGGAAAGACACAGGCAGGCAAATCTGCCTTGCAACCGTATTATAATAGCCAAGGCATGGAAGCAACCAAAGAGTCCATCAACAGATGAGTGGACAAAGAAGAACTGGTACAGGTACAGATGGAATATTAGCCAAGGAAAAAATGACAGAATGCCATTTGGAGCACCGTAGATGAGTCTAGAGGTGATCACGCAACTTGTAGTAAGTCAAAAAGCGAAAGACACATATCGTATGATATCACTTATGGGTGTTACCTAAAAATTGATACCAGGGAAGATATTTCCACAGAGAAAGGCAATCACAGATTCATTAAACAAACTTATGTTTCACCAATGGAAAGGTGTAAGGATTGGATACATTAGGTTACTGGGGTTAACAGAGATATACAAACACAGGTGAAGTATATAATCAGCAAAGACCTACAGAATACCAAGAGAAGACTACTCAACATTCTGTCATAACCTACATGGGAAAAGGATCCGAAGAAGAATACATATATGTGTATGTGTAAAAGAATGACATCTTGAACACCTAGCACAAGCAAAACATTGTAATCAAACTTGCTGTGATAACAAATAAAAATTAAATTAAAAAAACGAGTAAGAAGTAGTGAGACATAAACTTAAGGGGCTCTTTCCTGGCACATTCCATTCTAATTTACAACCTAGAACACGACTTCCCTTGAGACTCTGTTACCCTAGTAACCAGATTTGGTAAAGGAGGAATGCTGCCGCCTTGTGGCCGTTTCACACAACAGCAGCTCTAAACCCAGGGCTAATGGTTACTTGATATTCAAACTAATTGCAGGCCTGTAAATGACACGTGCCCTCCAAACAAATCCTTGGGTTCTAAATTGAGCAAAAACCTCAAAAGATGTGCATATTTCAAAATGACAATTTCAAGAGGCATATTTTATGCACATTTTGGCTTCTCTTACTTTTTGTTTCTTTCTTCTTTGTTTTTTTAAAAAAAAGGGCATGGGAAAAGGCTCAACATCAGGAATTAATAAACCACGAAAATCCAGTCTACAAAAGGTTCACCTCACAGCCGTCAGAATGATCATCACCAAAAAACTGTACAAAGAATAAATGCTGAAGGGGTTTTAGAGAACAGCGTAGCCACTAGCTTCTGGTGGGATGTAACCTGGTAACAGCCAGTAGTGAGAACAGAATGGAGGTGCGTTTAAAGGTAAAAACTGAGCTACCATGTTATCTGGTAGGCCCTTTCATACACCTGTCACCTGAGTAGACCAGAAGCAAAAAGACACAGGCTGGCAATCCTGCACTGCAACATCATTTAACATAGCCAAGACGTGGAAGAAACCAAAACGTCCAGCAACAGAAAAATGCACAAAGAAGAAGTGTCCATGTACACAATGCAATAGTAGTCATGGAAAACAATGAAACAGTGACGGTTGCACCACCTTAAAAGGACCTACAGGTAAATCACCCAACTTGAAGTAAGGAAGAAACCGAAAAACAGATAGTCTATGGTATCAATTATAGGTGTTACCTAAAAATTGATACCCATGTAATTATTTCCAAGAGGAGGACACACATGGATTAAGAAAACAAAATTATGTTTAACCAAATGGAAAAGTGTCAGGAATGGATGAATTAGGATGTGGGGGTTAACAGACATGTACTAACACCTATGAAATATATGTCACAAAATAACTATGGAATGCCAAGAGAGGTGTACTCAACACTCTCTAATCTACACGGGAAAGGATCCAAAGATCAATAGTTAGATACATAGATATAATGAATCAGATTTTAGGCACCTAATAGAAACAACATTTTTTTTATCAAATTTGCTCTTATAATTAATAAAAATTAAATTTAAATAACAAACAAGAAGGAGATATAAGCTCTTGGGGGTTTGCCCTGGCACATTCCACTCTTAACTTGCAGCCTACTAACAGGGTTTCCAGGAAGGCTCTGCGGACCAAAAACCTCGAGTTGGAAATGTAGAAGTGCTGCCGCCTTGTGGCTCTTTTCCGCAAGAGCGGCCTTAAAGCCACAGCTAACGGTCACTTAATATTCACAAGGACACAGGGCTGAAAAGGACACCTGCCCTCAAAAATTGTGCTGAGGTAGGGAATGGACAAAAAAATTCAAAACTGGCAAAATTTTCAAGGAGAGCGTATGAAGAGGTAAGTTTTACTCACTCTTTTTCAAAAAAAGGAAAATGGATAAAAGCTCAACATCAGGAATTATGACACTCATGCAACTCGACCCCACAAAAAGGTTTCACCTCACGCTAGTCAACTACCATCAGCAAAAGGTCTACAAACAATAAATGCTGAAGGGGTTTTAGAGAACTGTGTACCCTCTAGCTGCTGGTGAGATGTAACGTGGTAACAGCCAATAATGAGGACAGATTGGATTTGCATTTAAAAATAAAAATTGAGCCACCATTCCATCCAGCAGGCCCACCGCTGAGACTCTCACCTCAGAAGACCAGAGTCAAGGAGGCACAGGCTGCAACAGCTGAACTGCAGGAAGTTTCCCAACAGCCAAGACACGGAAGCAAGCAAAATGTCCATCAACAGATGAATGGATAAAGAAGAAGTGGTCCACGTACACAATGGAACATTAGCCATGGAAAACAGAGAAACACTGCTCTTTCAGGCACCATAGATGAGCGTAGAGATAATCTCAGTACATGAGGCAACTCGGAAACCACAAGACACATACTATGATATCACTTACAGTGGTTATCTAACAACTGACACAAATGAACATACTTCCACAGAGAAGGACACTCCCAGACTCAGAAAACATACTATGCTTATCTAAAAGGAAAGGTGGGTGGAATGGATAAATTAAGATTTGGGTTGACATTCCTGTACAGATACGTATTAAATACATATATTAAAAAGACTGACCATATAGCAAGGGAAGTCTACAGAACTCTCTGCAATAATTTACATGGGAAGAGGATCTGTACATTTATATATATATATATATATATATATATATATATATATATATATATATATATATGTAAAACTTACTCAAATTGTGTATACCTAGGACAACCAATATTTTAATCATTACCCCGATTAAAAACACGAAAACAAAGAACAAGAAATAATGTGACATAAACTTATGGGGTTTTTTACCTGGCACATTCCATTCTAATTTACAACCTGGGAACAGGACTTCCAAAAAGGCTCTGCTGCCCTAGTAACCAGATTTGGGAATGGAGAAATGCTGCCGCCTTGTGGCCATTTCCCAAGCAGCAGCTTTAAACCCAGTGATAATGGTCACTAAATATTCACACTCATTGCAGGCCTGTAAATGATAACCTGCACGCAAAAAACATCCTGGGGTCGGAAACCGACCAAAACTTTCAACAGAGTGCAACCTTCCAAGAAGATAATTTCAAGAGGTTTATTATACTCACTGATTTTTTTTCTGTTTTCTGTTTAAGAGAAATAAAAAAAGGTGTGGCAAAATGCTGAACATTAGGAATTATTAAAGACATGCAAATCCGAATTACAAAAACCTATCAGCTCTCACCAGTCAGAATGGCCGTCAGCAAAACTTCTGCAAACGATAAATGCTGAAGGTGCTGTGGACAAATGCGTACCCTCGGTTCAAAGTGGGACATGGTAGGAGCCATTAATGAAAACACAAACGATATTCCTTGAAAAGGTAAATATTGAGCTACCATTCAATCACGCCTACCCACTGCCGGGCCTATCGCCTGAGAGGATGAGAATCAAAAAGACACAGGCTGGCAATCCTGCACTGCAGCATCATTTAACATAGCCAAGATGTGGAAGTAACCAAAATGTCCAGCAACAGAACAATGCACAAAGAGGAAGTGTCCATGTACACAATGCAATATTAGGCATGGAAAACAATGAAACGGTGCAGGTTCCACCACCATATAAGGACGTACAGATAAATCACCCAACTTGAAGTAAGGAAGAAACCGAAAAACAGATAGTCTATGGTATGAATTATAGGTGTTACCTAAAAATTGATACCCATGTAATTATTTCCAAGAGGAGGACACACATGGATTAAGAAAACAAAATTATGTTTAACCAAATGGAAAAGTGTCAGGAATGGATGAATTAGGATATGGGGGCTAACAGACATGTCCTAACACCTATGAAATATATGTCACAAAATAACTATGGAATGCCAAGAGAGGTGTACTCAACACTCTCTAATCTACACGGGAAAGAATCGAAAGATGAATAGTTAGATACATAGATATAATGAATCAGATTTTGTACACCTATTAGAAACATTTTTATCAAATTTGCTCTGATAATTCATAAAAATTAAATTTAAATAACAAACAAGAAGGAGGTATAAACTCTTGGGGGTTTGCCCTGGCACATTCCACTCTAACTTGCAGCCTACTGACAGGATTTACAAGAAGGATCTGTTGACCAAATACCTCGAGTTGGAAATGTAGAAGTGCTGCCACCTTGTGGCCGTTTTCCTCAAGAGTGGCCTTAAACCCACAGCTAACGGTCACATACCATTCACAAGGACACAGGGCTGTAAAGGACACCTGCCCTCAAAAATTGTGCTGAGGTAGGGAATGGACAAAAAAATTCAAAACTGCCAAAATTTCCAAGGAGATAGTATGAAGAGGTAAGTTTTACTCACTCTTTTGCAAAAAAAAAAAAAAATGGAAAATGGATAAAAGCTCAACATCAGGAATTATGGGACTCATGCAAATCGAACCTACAAAAAGGTTTCAACTCACGCTAGTCAACTACCATCAGCAAAAGGTCTACAAACAATAAATGCTGAAGGGGTTTTAGAGAACTGTGTACCCTCTAGCTGCTGGTGAGATGTAACGTGGTTAACAGCCAATAATGAGAACACAAAGGAGCTGCGTTTAAAAGTAAAAATTGAGCCACCATTCCATCCAGCAGGCCCACCGCCGAGCCTCTCCCCTGAGAAGACCAGAGTCGAGAAGGCACAGGCTGCAACAGCTGCACTGCAGGAATTTTCCCAATAGCCAAGACACGGAAGCAAGCAAAATGTCCATCAACAGATGAATGGATAAAGAAGAAGTGGTCCATGTACACAATGGAACATTAGCCATGGAAAACAATGAAACACTGCTCTTTGAGGCATCATAGATGAGCCTAGAGATAATCACAGAACATGAGGTAAGTCGGAAAGCAAAACACACTATGATATCACTTATAGGCATTACCTAACAACGGACTCAAATGAACATACTTCCACAGAGAAAGACACTCACAGACTTAGACGACATACTATGCTTATCTAAAAGGAAAGGTGGGGGAAATGGGTAAAGTAAGATTAGGGTTGACATTCGTGTACAAATACCTATTAAATACATATATCAAAAAGACCGACCATAGAGCAAGGGAGGTCTGCGGTACACTCTACAGTAATTTACATGGGAAGAGGATCTGTACATTAATATATATATATATATATATATATATATATATATATATATATATATGTTCTTGTACAAATTACTCAGATTGTGTATACCTTGGACAATCAATATTCTAAACATTACCCCTATTAAAAAACTTAAAACAATGAACAAGAAATACTGTGACATATATTTACGGTGTTTTTTTCCTGGCACATTCCATTCTAATTTACAGCCTGGGAACAGGACTTCTAAGAAGGGTCTGCTGCCTTAGTAAGCAGATATGGGAATGGAGAGATGCTGCCGCCTTGTGGCCGCTTCCCACAACAGCAGCTTTAAACCCAGTGCTAATGATCACTAAATATTCACACTCATTGCAGGCCTGTAAATGATACCTGCAGTCTAGAAACATCCTGGGGTCGAAAACCGACCAAAAAATTCAAAAGAGGGCAACCTTCCTAGAAGACAATTTCAAGAGGTTTATTATACGCCCTGTATTTCTCTGTTTTTTTGTTTAAGGGAAATAAAAAATGTGTGGCGAAATGCTGAACATTCGGAATTATTAAAGACATGCAAACCCGAATTACACAAAACTATCAGCTCACACCAGTCAGAATGGCCGTCAGCAAAAGTTCTGCAAACGATAAATGCTGAAGGGGTTGTGGAGAAATGAGTACCCTCGGTTCAAAGTGGGACATGGTAAGAGCCAGTAATGAGAACACAAAGGATATTCCTTGAAAAGGTAAATATTGAGCTACCATTCAAACAAGCCTACCCACTGCCGGGCCTATCGCCTGAGAGGATGAGAATCAAAAAGACACAGACTGGCAATCCTGCACTCCGGCAATATTTACCATAGCCAGCACTTGGAAACAATGATAATCTCCATCAACAGAGGAATGCACAAAGAAGTGGTCCGTGTACACAACAGAATATGACTCCAATAAAAAATATAAAATCCATTTAAAAGCAAACATAAGTAAGGAGACATCAGCATTTGGGGGTTTATACGGGTACTTTCCTCTCTAATTTATAACCGAGGAAAACCACTGGCAGGAAGGTCTGTTTCCTAGTTACCAGAGTGGGAAAAGCAGAAATGCTGCCACCCTCTGCCCGTTACCTGCAACAGCAGCTTTAAAACCTGTGCTAAGGGTCACTTCATATGCACAAGTACTGTTGGGCTGTAAATGAAACCTGCCCGCAAAATGTCTTCAGGGAAGTAATGGCCAAAATATTTCAAAATGTGGCACATACTTCAAGAAAACCATTTGAAGAGGTAAGCTGTACTCACAGTTTTGAGGAAAAAAAGGACATGCCTGAAAGCTCAATTTCAAGGGGTTATGAGACGCATGCAAATCCAACCACAAACAGGTACCAGCTCACACCAGTCAGAATAAACTTCAGCAAAAAACTACAAGCAATAAATGCTGAAGGGTTTGTGGAGAAGTGCATACCATCAACTCTAAGTGGGATGTGACCTGGTAAGAGCCACTAATGAGAGCAGAATGGAGGTGCCTTTACATGGTAAACATTTTGCTACCATATGATCCAGCAGGCCCACTCCTGGGCCGATAACATAAGAAGACAGAATTGGAAAGACACAGGCAGGCAAATCTGCCTTGCAACCGTATTATAATAGCCAAGACAGGGAAGCAACCAAAGAGTCCATCAACAGATGAGTGGACAAAGAAGAACTGGTACAGGTACAGATGGAATATTAGCCAAGGAAAAAATGACAGAATGCCATTTGGAGCACCGTAGATGAGTCTAGAGGTGATCACGCAACTTGTAGTAAGTCAAAAAGCGAAAGACACATATCGTATGATATCACTTATAGGTGTTACCTAAAAATTGATACCAGTGAAGATATTTCCACAGAGAAAGGCAATCACAGATTCATTAAACAAACTTATGTTTCACCAATGGAAAGGTGTAAGGATTGGATACATTAGGTTACTGGGGTTAACAGAGATATACAAACACAGGTGAAGTATATAATCAGCAAAGACCTACAGAATACCAAGAGAAGACTACTCAACATTCTGTCATAACCTACATGGGAAAAGGATCCGAAGAAGAATACATATATGTGTATGTGTAAAAGAATGACATCTTGAACACCTAGCACAAGCAAAACACTGTAATCAAACTTGCTGTGATAAAAAATAAAAATTAAATTAAAAAACGAGTAAGTAGTGAGACATAAACTTAAGGGGCTCTTTCCTGGCACATTCCATTCTAATTTACAACCTAGAACACGACTTCCCTTGAGACTCTGTTACCCTAGTAACCAGATTTGGTAAAGGAGGAATGCTGCCGCCTTGTGGCCGTTTCACACAACAGCAGCTCTAAACCCAGGGCTAATGGTTACTTGATATTCAAACTAATTGCAGGCCTGTAAATGACACGTGCCCTCCAAACAAATCCTTGGGTTCTAAATTGAGCAAAAACCTCAAAAGATGTGCATATTTCAAAATGACAATTTCAAGAGGCATATTTTATGCACATTTTGGCTTCTCTTACTTTTTGTTTCTTTCTTCTTTGTTTTAAAAAAAAAAGGGCATGGGAAAAGGCTCAACATCAGGAATTAATAAACCACGAAAATCCAGTCTACAAAAGGTTCACCTCACAGCCGTCAGAATGATCATCACCAAAAAACTGTACAAAGAATAAATGCTGAAGGGGTTTTAGAGAACAGCGTAGCCACTAGCTTCTGGTGGGATGTAACCTGGTAACAGCCAGTAGTGAGAACAGAATGGAGGTGCGTTTAAAGGTAAAAACTGAGCTACCATGTTATCTGGTAGGCCCTTTCATACACCTGTCACCTGAGTAGACCAGAAGCAAAAAGACACAGGCTGGCAATCCTGCACTGCAACATCATTTAACATAGCCAAGACGTGGAAGAAACCAAAACGTCCAGCAACAGAAAAATGCACAAAGAAGAAGTGTCCATGTACACAATGCAATAGTAGTCACGGAAAACAATGAAACAGTGACGGTTGCACCACCTTATAAGGACCTACAGGTAAATCACCCAACTTGAAGTAAGGAAGAAACCGAAAAACAGATAGTCTATGGTATCAATTATAGGTGTTACCTAAAAATTGATACCCATGTAATTATTTCCAAGAGGAGGACACACATGGATTAAGAAAACAAAATTATGTTTAACCAAATGGAAAAGTGTCAGGAATGGATGAATTAGGATATGGGGGTTAACAGACATGTACTAACACCTATCAAATATATGTCACAAAATAACTATGGAATGCCAAGAGAGGTGTACTCAACACTCTCTAATCTACACGGGAAAGGATCCAAAGATCAATAGTTAGATACATAGATATAATGAATCAGATTTTAGGCACCTAATAGAAACAACATTTTTTTAATCAAATTTGCTCTTATAATTAATAAAAATTAAATTTAAATAACAAACAAGAAGGATATATAAGCTCTTGGGGGTTTGCCCTGGCACATTCCACTCTTAACTTGCAGCCTACTAACAGGGTTTCCAGGAAGGCTCTGCGGACCAAAAACCTCGAGTTGGAAATGTAGAAGTGCTGCCGCCTTGTGGCTCTTTTCCGCAACAGCGGCCTTAAAGCCACAGCTAACGGTCACTTAATATTCACAAGGACACAGGGCTGAAAAGGACACCTGCCCTCAAAAATTGTGCTGAGGTAGGGAATGGACAAAAAAATTCAAAACTGGCAAAATTTTCAAGGAGAGCGTATGAAGAGGTAAGTTTTACTCACTCTTTTGCAAAAAAAGGAAAATGGATAAAAGCTCAACATCAGGAATTATGACACTCATGCAACTCGACCCCACGAAAAGGTTTCACCTCACGCTAGTCAACTACCATCAGCAAAAGGTCTACAAACAATAAATGCTGAAGGGGTTTTAGAGAACTGTGTACCCTCTAGCTGCTGGTGAGATGTAACGTGGTAACAGCCAATAATGAGGACAGATTGGATTTGCATTTAAAAATAAAAATTGAGCCACCATTCCATCCAGCAGGCCCACCGCTGAGACTCTCACCTCAGAAGACCAGAGTCAAGGAGGCACAGGCTGCAACAGCTGAACTGCAGGAAGTTTCCCAACAGCCAAGACACGGAAGCAAGCAAAATGTCCATCAACAGATGAATGGATAAAGAAGAAGTGGTCCACGTACACAATGGAACATTAGCCATGGAAAACAGAGAAACACTGCTCTTTCAGGCACCATAGATGAGCGTAGAGATAATCTCAGTACATGAGGTAACTCGGAAACCACAAGACACATACTATGATATCACTTACAGGGGTTATCTAACAACTGACACAAATGAACATACTTCCACAGAGAAAGACACTCCCAGACTCAGAAAACATACTATGCTTATCTAAAAGGAAAGGTGGGTGGAATGGATAAATTAAGATTTGGGTTGACATTCCTGTACAGATACGTATTAAATACATATATTAAAAAGACTGACCATATAGCAAGGGAAGTCTACAGAACACTCTGCAATAATTTACATGGGAAGAGGATCTGTACATTTATATATATATATATATATATATATATGTAAAACTTACTCAAATTGTGTATACCTAGGACAACCAATATTTTAATCATTACCCCGATTAAAAACACGAAAACAAAGAACAAGAAATAATGTGACATAAACGTATGGGGTTTTTTACCGGGCACATTCCATTCTAATTTACAACCTGGGAACAGGACTTCCAAAAAGGCTCTGCTGCCCTAGTAACCAGATTTGGGAATGGAGAAATGCTGCCGCCTTGTGGCCATTTCCCAAGCAGCAGCTTTAAACCCAGTGATGATGGTCACTAAATATTCACACTCATTGCAGGCCTGTAAATGATAACCTGCACGCAAAAAACATCCTGGGGTCGGAAACCGACCAAAACTTTCAACAGAGTGCAACCTTCCAAGAAGATAATTTCAAGAGGTTTATTATACTCACTGATTTTTTTTTCTGTTTTCTGTTTAAGAGAAATAAAAAAAGGTGTGGCAAAATGCTGAACATTCGGAATTATTAAAGACATGCAAATCCGAATTACAAAAGCCTATCAGCTCTCACCAGTCAGAATGGCCGTCAGCAAAACTTCTGCAAACGATAAATGCTGAAGGTGCTGTGGACAAATGCGTACCCTCGGTTCAAAGTGGGACATGGTAGGAGCCATTAATGAAAACACAAACGATATTCCTTGAAAAGGTAAATATTGAGCTACCATTCAATCACGCCTACCCACTGCCGGGCCTATCGCCTGAGAGGATGAGAATCAAAAAGACACAGGCTGGCAATCCTGCACTGCAGCATCATTTAACATAGCCAAGATGTGGAAGTAACCAAAATGTCCAGCAACAGAACAATGCACAAAGAGGAAGTGTCCATGTACACAATGCAATATTAGGCATGGAAAACAATGAAACGGTGCAGGTTCCACCACCATATAAGGACGTACAGATAAATCACCCAACTTGAAGTAAGGAAGAAACCGGAAAACAGATAGTCTATGGTATGAATTATAGGTGTTACCTAAAAATTGATACCCATGTAATTATTTCCAAGAGGAGGACACACATGGATTAAGAAAACAAAATTATGTTTAACCAAATGGAAAAGTGTCAGGAATGGATGAATTAGGATATGGGGGCTAACAGACATGTCCTAACACCTATGAAATATATGTCACAAAATAACTATGGAATGCCAAGAGAGGTGTACTCAACACTCTCTAATCTACAAGGGAAAGAATCGAAAGATGAATAGTTAGATACATAGATATAATGAATCAGATTTTGTACACCTATTAGAAACATTTTTATCAAATTTGCTCTGATAATTCATAAAAATTAAATTTAAATAACAAACAAGAAGGAGGTATAAACTCTTGGGGGTTTGCCCTGGCACATTCCACTCTAACTTGCAGCCTACTGACAGGATTTACAAGAAGGATCTGTTGACCAAATACCTCGAGTTGGAAATGTAGAAGTGCTGCCACCTTGTGGCCGTCTTCCTCAAGAGTGGCCTTAAACCCACAGCTAACGGTCACATAACATTCACAAGGACACAGGGCTGTAAAGGACACCTGCCCTCAAAAATTGTGCTGAGGTAGGGAATGGACAAAAAAATTCAAAACTGCCAAAATTTCCAAGGAGATAGTATGAAGAGGTAAGTTTTACTCACTCTTTTGCAAAAAAAAAAAAATGGAAAATGGATAAAAGCTCAACATCAGGAATTATGGGACTCATGCAAATCGAACCTACCAAAAGGTTTCAACTCACGCTAGTCAACTACCATCAGCAAAAGGTCTACAAACAATAAATGCTGAAGGGGTTTTAGAGAACTGTGTACCCTCTAGCTGCTGGTGAGATGTAACGTGGTTAACAGCCAATAATGAGAACACAAAGGAGCTGCGTTTAAAAGTAAAAATTGAGCCACCATTCCATCCAGCAGGCCCACCGCCGAGCCTCTCCCCTGAGAAGACCAGAGTCGAGAAGGCACAGGCTGCAACAGCTGCACTGCAGGAATTTTCCCAATAGCCAAGACACGGAAGCAAGCAAAATGTCCATCAACACATGAATGGATAAAGAAGAAGTGGTCCATGTACACAATGGAACATTAGCCATGGAAAACAATGAAACACTGCTCTTTGAGGCATCATAGATGAGCCTAGAGATAATCACAGAACATGAGGTAAGTCGGAAAGCAAAACACACTATGATATCACTTATAGGCATTACCTAACAACGGACTCAAATGAACATACTTCCACAGAGAAGGACACTCCCAGACTCAGAAAACATACTATGCTTATCTAAAAGGAAAGGTGGGTGGAATGGATAAATTAAGATTTGGGTTGACATTCCTGTACAGATACGTATTAAATACATATATTAAAAAGACCGACCATATAGCAAGGGAAGTCTACAGAACTCTCTGCAATAATTTACATGGGAAGAGGATCTGTACATTTATATATATATATATATATATATATATATATATATATATATATATATATATATATATATATATGTAAAACTTACTCAAATTGTGTATACCTAGGACAACCAATATTTTAATCATTACCCCGATTAAAAACACGAAAACAAAGAACAAGAAATAATGTGACATAAACTTATGGGGTTTTTTACCTGGCACATTCCATTCTAATTTACAACCTGGGAACAGGACTTCCAAAAAGGCTCTGCTGCCCTAGTAACCAGATTTGGGAATGGAGAAATGCTGCCGCCTTGTGGCCATTTCCCAAGCAGCAGCTTTAAACCCAGTGATAATGGTCACTAAATATTCACACTCATTGCAGGCCTGTAAATGATAACCTGCACGCAAAAAACATCCTGGGGTCGGAAACCGACCAAAACTTTCAACAGAGTGCAACCTTCCAAGAAGATAATTTCAAGAGGTTTATTATACTCACTGATTTTTTTTCTGTTTTCTGTTTAAGAGAAATAAAAAAAGGTGTGGCAAAATGCTGAACATTAGGAATTATTAAAGACATGCAAATCCGAATTACAAAAACCTATCAGCTCTCACCAGTCAGAATGGCCGTCAGCAAAACTTCTGCAAACGATAAATGCTGAAGGTGCTGTGGACAAATGCGTACCCTCGGTTCAAAGTGGGACATGGTAGGAGCCATTAATGAAAACACAAACGATATTCCTTGAAAAGGTAAATATTGAGCTACCATTCAATCACGCCTACCCACTGCCGGGCCTATCGCCTGAGAGGATGAGAATCAAAAAGACACAGGCTGGCAATCCTGCACTGCAGCATCATTTAACATAGCCAAGATGTGGAAGTAACCAAAATGTCCAGCAACAGAACAATGCACAAAGAGGAAGTGTCCATGTACACAATGCAATATTAGGCATGGAAAACAATGAAACGGTGCAGGTTCCACCACCATATAAGGACGTACAGATAAATCACCCAACTTGAAGTAAGGAAGAAACCGAAAAACAGATAGTCTATGGTATCAATTATAGGTGTTACCTAAAAATTGATACCCATGTAATTATTTCCAAGAGGAGGACACACATGGATTAAGAAAACAAAATTATGTTTAACCAAATGGAAAAGTGTCAGGAATGGATGAATTAGGATATGGGGGTTAACAGACATGTACTAACACCTATGAAATATATGTCACAAAATAACTATGGAATGCCAAGAGAGGTGTACTCAACACTCTCTAATCTACACGGGAAAGAATCGAAAGATGAATAGTTAGATACATAGATATAATGAATCAGATTTTGTACACCTATTAGAAACATTTTTATCAAATTTGCTCTGATAATTCATAAAAATTAAATTTAAATAACAAACAAGAAGGAGGTATAAACTCTTGGGGGTTTGCCCTGGCACATTCCACTCTAACTTGCAGCCTACTGACAGGATTTACAAGAAGGATCTGTTGACCAAATACCTCGAGTTGGAAATGTAGAAGTGCTGCCACCTTGTGGCCGTTTTCCTCAAGAGTGGCCTTAAACCCACAGCTAACGGTCACATACCATTCACAAGGACACAGGGCTGTAAAGGACACCTGCCCTCAAAAATTGTGCTGAGGTAGGGAATGGACAAAAAAATTCAAAACTGCCAAAATTTCCAAGGAGATAGTATGAAGAGGTAAGTTTTACTCACTCTTTTGCAAAAAAAAAAAAAATGGAAAATGGATAAAAGCTCAACATCAGGAATTATGGGACTCATGCAAATCGAACCTACAAAAAGGTTTCAACTCACGCTAGTCAACTACCATCAGCAAAAGGTCTACAAACAATAAATGCTGAAGGGGTTTTAGAGAACTGTGTACCCTCTAGCTGCTGGTGAGATGTAACGTGGTTAACAGCCAATAATGAGAACACAAAGGAGCTGCGTTTAAAAGTAAAAATTGAGCCACCATTCCATCCAGCAGGCCCACCGCCGAGCCTCTCCCCTGAGAAGACCAGAGTCGAGAAGGCACAGGCTGCAACAGCTGCACTGCAGGAATTTTCCCAATAGCCAAGACACGGAAGCAAGCAAAATGTCCATCAACAGATGAATGGATAAAGAAGAAGTGGTCCATGTACACAATGGAACATTAGCCATGGAAAACAATGAAACACTGCTCTTTGAGGCATCATAGATGAGCCTAGAGATAATCACAGAACATGAGGTAAGTCGGAAAGCAAAACACACTATGATATCACTTATAGGCATTACCTAACAACGGACTCAAATGAACATACTTCCACAGAGAAAGACACTCACAGACTTAGACGACATACTATGCTTATCTAAAAGGAAAGGTGGGGGAAATGGGTAAAGTAAGATTAGGGTTGACATTCGTGTACAAATACCTATTAAATACATATATCAAAAAGACCGACCATAGAGCAAGGGAGGTCTGCGGTACACTCTACAGTAATTTACATGGGAAGAGGATCTGTACATTAATATATATATATATATATATATATATATATATATATATATATATATATATATATATATATATGTTCTTGTACAAATTACTCAGATTGTGTATACCTTGGACAATCAATATTCTAAACATTACCCCTATTAAAAAACTTAAAACAATGAACAAGAAATACTGTGACATATATTTACGGTGTTTTTTTCCTGGCACATTCCATTCTAATTTACAGCCTGGGAACAGGACTTCTAAGAAGGGTCTGCTGCCTTAGTAAGCAGATATGGGAATGGAGAGATGCTGCCGCCTTGTGGCCGCTTCCCACAACAGCAGCTTTAAACCCAGTGCTAATGATCACTAAATATTCACACTCATTGCAGGCCTGTAAATGATACCTGCAGTCTAGAAACATCCTGGGGTCGAAAACCGACCAAAAAATTCAAAAGAGGGCAACCTTCCTAGAAGACAATTTCAAGAGGTTTATTATACGCCCTGTATTTCTCTGTTTTTTTGTTTAAGGGAAATAAAAAATGTGTGGCGAAATGCTGAACATTCGGAATTATTAAAGACATGCAAACCCGAATTACACAAAACTATCAGCTCACACCAGTCAGAATGGCCGTCAGCAAAAGTTCTGCAAACGATAAATGCTGAAGGGGTTGTGGAGAAATGAGTACCCTCGGTTCAAAGTGGGACATGGTAAGAGCCAGTAATGAGAACACAAAGGATATTCCTTGAAAAGGTAAATATTGAGCTACCATTCAAACAAGCCTACCCACTGCCGGGCCTATCGCCTGAGAGGATGAGAATCAAAAAGACACAGACTGGCAATCCTGCACTCCGGCAATATTTACCATAGCCAGCACTTGGAAACAATGATAATCTCCATCAACAGAGGAATGCACAAAGAAGTGGTCCGTGTACACAACAGAATATGACTCCAATAAAAAATATAAAATCCATTTAAAAGCAAACATAAGTAAGGAGACATCAGCATTTGGGGGTTTATACGGGTACTTTCCTCTCTAATTTATAACCGAGGAAAACCACTGGCAGGAAGGTCTGTTTCCTAGTTACCAGAGTGGGAAAAGCAGAAATGCTGCCACCCTCTGCCCGTTACCTGCAACAGCAGCTTTAAAACCTGTGCTAAGGGTCACTTCATATGCACAAGTACTGTTGGGCTGTAAATGAAACCTGCCCGCAAAATGTCTTCAGGGAAGTAATGGCCAAAATATTTCAAAATGTGGCACATACTTCAAGAAAACCATTTGAAGAGGTAAGCTGTACTCACAGTTTTGAGGAAAAAAAGGACATGCCTGAAAGCTCAATTTCAAGGGGTTATGAGACGCATGCAAATCCAACCACAAACAGGTACCAGCTCACACCAGTCAGAATAAACTTCAGCAAAAAACTACAAGCAATAAATGCTGAAGGGTTTGTGGAGAAGTGCATACCATCAACTCTAAGTGGGATGTGACCTGGTAAGAGCCACTAATGAGAGCAGAATGGAGGTGCCTTTACATGGTAAACATTTTGCTACCATATGATCCAGCAGGCCCACTCCTGGGCCGATAACATAAGAAGACAGAATTGGAAAGACACAGGCAGGCAAATCTGCCTTGCAACCGTATTATAATAGCCAAGACAGGGAAGCAACCAAAGAGTCCATCAACAGATGAGTGGACAAAGAAGAACTGGTACAGGTACAGATGGAATATTAGCCAAGGAAAAAATGACAGAATGCCATTTGGAGCACCGTAGATGAGTCTAGAGGTGATCACGCAACTTGTAGTAAGTCAAAAAGCGAAAGACACATATCGTATGATATCACTTATAGGTGTTACCTAAAAATTGATACCAGTGAAGATATTTCCACAGAGAAAGGCAATCACAGATTCATTAAACAAACTTATGTTTCACCAATGGAAAGGTGTAAGGATTGGATACATTAGGTTACTGGGGTTAACAGAGATATACAAACACAGGTGAAGTATATAATCAGCAAAGACCTACAGAATACCAAGAGAAGACTACTCAACATTCTGTCATAACCTACATGGGAAAAGGATCCGAAGAAGAATACATATATGTGTATGTGTAAAAGAATGACATCTTGAACACCTAGCACAAGCAAAACACTGTAATCAAACTTGCTGTGATAAAAAATAAAAATTAAATTAAAAAACGAGTAAGTAGTGAGACATAAACTTAAGGGGCTCTTTCCTGGCACATTCCATTCTAATTTACAACCTAGAACACGACTTCCCTTGAGACTCTGTTACCCTAGTAACCAGATTTGGTAAAGGAGGAATGCTGCCGCCTTGTGGCCGTTTCACACAACAGCAGCTCTAAACCCAGGGCTAATGGTTACTTGATATTCAAACTAATTGCAGGCCTGTAAATGACACGTGCCCTCCAAACAAATCCTTGGGTTCTAAATTGAGCAAAAACCTCAAAAGATGTGCATATTTCAAAATGACAATTTCAAGAGGCATATTTTATGCACATTTTGGCTTCTCTTACTTTTTGTTTCTTTCTTCTTTGTTTTAAAAAAAAAAGGGCATGGGAAAAGGCTCAACATCAGGAATTAATAAACCACGAAAATCCAGTCTACAAAAGGTTCACCTCACAGCCGTCAGAATGATCATCACCAAAAAACTGTACAAAGAATAAATGCTGAAGGGGTTTTAGAGAACAGCGTAGCCACTAGCTTCTGGTGGGATGTAACCTGGTAACAGCCAGTAGTGAGAACAGAATGGAGGTGCGTTTAAAGGTAAAAACTGAGCTACCATGTTATCTGGTAGGCCCTTTCATACACCTGTCACCTGAGTAGACCAGAAGCAAAAAGACACAGGCTGGCAATCCTGCACTGCAACATCATTTAACATAGCCAAGACGTGGAAGAAACCAAAACGTCCAGCAACAGAAAAATGCACAAAGAAGAAGTGTCCATGTACACAATGCAATAGTAGTCACGGAAAACAATGAAACAGTGACGGTTGCACCACCTTATAAGGACCTACAGGTAAATCACCCAACTTGAAGTAAGGAAGAAACCGAAAAACAGATAGTCTATGGTATCAATTATAGGTGTTACCTAAAAATTGATACCCATGTAATTATTTCCAAGAGGAGGACACACATGGATTAAGAAAACAAAATTATGTTTAACCAAATGGAAAAGTGTCAGGAATGGATGAATTAGGATATGGGGGTTAACAGACATGTACTAACACCTATCAAATATATGTCACAAAATAACTATGGAATGCCAAGAGAGGTGTACTCAACACTCTCTAATCTACACGGGAAAGGATCCAAAGATCAATAGTTAGATACATAGATATAATGAATCAGATTTTAGGCACCTAATAGAAACAACATTTTTTTAATCAAATTTGCTCTTATAATTAATAAAAATTAAATTTAAATAACAAACAAGAAGGATATATAAGCTCTTGGGGGTTTGCCCTGGCACATTCCACTCTTAACTTGCAGCCTACTAACAGGGTTTCCAGGAAGGCTCTGCGGACCAAAAACCTCGAGTTGGAAATGTAGAAGTGCTGCCGCCTTGTGGCTCTTTTCCGCAACAGCGGCCTTAAAGCCACAGCTAACGGTCACTTAATATTCACAAGGACACAGGGCTGAAAAGGACACCTGCCCTCAAAAATTGTGCTGAGGTAGGGAATGGACAAAAAAATTCAAAACTGGCAAAATTTTCAAGGAGAGCGTATGAAGAGGTAAGTTTTACTCACTCTTTTGCAAAAAAAGGAAAATGGATAAAAGCTCAACATCAGGAATTATGACACTCATGCAACTCGACCCCACGAAAAGGTTTCACCTCACGCTAGTCAACTACCATCAGCAAAAGGTCTACAAACAATAAATGCTGAAGGGGTTTTAGAGAACTGTGTACCCTCTAGCTGCTGGTGAGATGTAACGTGGTAACAGCCAATAATGAGGACAGATTGGATTTGCATTTAAAAATAAAAATTGAGCCACCATTCCATCCAGCAGGCCCACCGCTGAGACTCTCACCTCAGAAGACCAGAGTCAAGGAGGCACAGGCTGCAACAGCTGAACTGCAGGAAGTTTCCCAACAGCCAAGACACGGAAGCAAGCAAAATGTCCATCAACAGATGAATGGATAAAGAAGAAGTGGTCCACGTACACAATGGAACATTAGCCATGGAAAACAGAGAAACACTGCTCTTTCAGGCACCATAGATGAGCGTAGAGATAATCTCAGTACATGAGGTAACTCGGAAACCACAAGACACATACTATGATATCACTTACAGGGGTTATCTAACAACTGACACAAATGAACATACTTCCACAGAGAAAGACACTCCCAGACTCAGAAAACATACTATGCTTATCTAAAAGGAAAGGTGGGTGGAATGGATAAATTAAGATTTGGGTTGACATTCCTGTACAGATACGTATTAAATACATATATTAAAAAGACTGACCATATAGCAAGGGAAGTCTACAGAACACTCTGCAATAATTTACATGGGAAGAGGATCTGTACATTTATATATATATATATATATATATATATATATGTAAAACTTACTCAAATTGTGTATACCTAGGACAACCAATATTTTAATCATTACCCCGATTAAAAACACGAAAACAAAGAACAAGAAATAATGTGACATAAACGTATGGGGTTTTTTACCGGGCACATTCCATTCTAATTTACAACCTGGGAACAGGACTTCCAAAAAGGCTCTGCTGCCCTAGTAACCAGATTTGGGAATGGAGAAATGCTGCCGCCTTGTGGCCATTTCCCAAGCAGCAGCTTTAAACCCAGTGATGATGGTCACTAAATATTCACACTCATTGCAGGCCTGTAAATGATAACCTGCACGCAAAAAACATCCTGGGGTCGGAAACCGACCAAAACTTTCAACAGAGTGCAACCTTCCAAGAAGATAATTTCAAGAGGTTTATTATACTCACTGATTTTTTTTTCTGTTTTCTGTTTAAGAGAAATAAAAAAAGGTGTGGCAAAATGCTGAACATTAGGAATTATTAAAGACATGCAAATCCGAATTACAAAAGCCTATCAGCTCTCACCAGTCAGAATGGCCGTCAGCAAAACTTCTGCAAACGATAAATGCTGAAGGGGCTGTGGACAAATGCGTACCCTCGGTTCAAAGTGGGACATGGTAGGAGCCATTAATGAAAACACAAACGATATTCCTTGAAAAGGTAAATATTGAGCTACCATTCAATCACGCCTACCCACTGCCGGGCCTATCGCCTGAGAGGATGAGAATCAAAAAGACACAGGCTGGCAATCCTGCACTGCAGCATCATTTAACATAGCCAAGATGTGGAAGTAACCAAAATGTCCAGCAACAGAACAATGCACAAAGAGGAAGTGTCCATGTACACAATGCAATATTAGGCATGGAAAACAATGAAACGGTGCAGGTTCCACCACCATATAAGGACGTACAGATAAATCACCCAACTTGAAGTAAGGAAGAAACCGGAAAACAGATAGTCTATGGTATGAATTATAGGTGTTACCTAAAAATTGATACCCATGTAATTATTTCCAAGAGGAGGACACACATGGATTAAGAAAACAAAATTATGTTTAACCAAATGGAAAAGTGTCAGGAATGGATGAATTAGGATATGGGGGCTAACAGACATGTCCTAACACCTATGAAATATATGTCACAAAATAACTATGGAATGCCAAGAGAGGTGTACTCAACACTCTCTAATCTACACGGGAAAGAATCGAAAGATGAATAGTTAGATACATAGATATAATGAATCAGATTTTGTACACCTATTAGAAACATTTTTATCAAATTTGCTCTGATAATTCATAAAAATTAAATTTAAATAACAAACAAGAAGGAGGTATAAACTCTTGGGGGTTTGCCCTGGCACATTCCACTCTAACTTGCAGCCTACTGACAGGATTTACAAGAAGGATCTGTTGACCAAATACCTCGAGTTGGAAATGTAGAAGTGCTGCCACCTTGTGGCCGTTTTCCTCAAGAGTGGCCTTAAACCCACAGCTAACGGTCACATACCATTCACAAGGACACAGGGCTGTAAAGGACACCTGCCCTCAAAAATTGTGCTGAGGTAGGGAATGGACAAAAAAATTCAAAACTGCCAAAATTTCCAAGGAGATAGTATGAAGAGGTAAGTTTTACTCACTCTTTTGCAAAAAAAAAAATGGAAAATGGATAAAAGCTCAACATCAGGAATTATGGGACTCATGCAAATCGAACCTACAAAAAGGTTTCAACTCACGCTAGTCAACTACCATCAGCAAAAGGTCTACAAACAATAAATGCTGAAGGGGTTTTAGAGAACTGTGTACCCTCTAGCTGCTGGTGAGATGTAAAGTGGTAACAGCCAATAATGAGAACAGAAAGGATCTGCGTTTAAAAGTAAAATTTGAGATGCCATTCAATCCAGCAGGCCCAACACTAGGTCTATCACCTAAGAGCTTAATCAAGAAGACAGAGGCTGACAAAGCTGTACTGAAGCAATATTCAAATTAGCCAAGACATGGAAGCAGCGAAAATGTCAATCAACAGATGAATGGACAAAGACCAAATGGTACATGTACCTAATGGAAGATTAGCTTTTGATAAAAATTAACAATGCCATTTTCATGACTTCAGGTGAGTCTAGAAATAATCTTATTACGTTAAGTCCAAAGTGTATGATATATATCCTATGATATAAGTTATAGATGTTATCTTAAGATTCCTTCCAATGAACGTATTTCCAAAGGAAAAGACACTTAGAGATGTATAAAGCAAACTAATGGTTAACCAAAATGAAAGGGGGGAGGATGGATAAATTAGGATTGTGTTGTTAACATACATACACTTATGTATGTTATGTGTTTATAAACTTATAATATATAAATTATATAAATTATAGAATCACTAATACATATAAATTATATAATCACCAAACACCAAATACAAAGGGAGTTCTACGCAACACTGTAATAACGTACATGGTAACAGAATCCAAAGATGAACAGATATATGTATGAAAACCTGATCAGAATCGGTACATCCAGAGAATCACAACACTAATAAAATTTACTCGGGGGCTTCCCTGGTGGCGCAGTGGTTGAGAGTCCGCCTGCTGATGCAGGGGACGTGGGTTCATGCCCCGGTTCGGGAGGATCCCACATGCTGCGGAGCGGCTGGGCCCGTGAGCCATGCCTGCTGAGCCTGCATGTCCGGAGGCTGTGCTCCTGCAGCGGGAGAGGCCACAACAGTAAGAGGCCCGTGTACTGCCAAAAAAAAAATATTACTCGGACAGGGGCTTCCCTGGTGGTGCAGTGGTTGAGAATCTGCCTGCCAATGCACGGGACACTGGTCCGAGCCCTGGTCTGGGAGGTTCCCACATGCCACGAAGAAACTAGGCCCGTGAGCCACAACTACTGAGCCTGCGTGTCTGGAGCCTGTGCTCCACAAAAAGAGAGGCTGCGATAGTGAGACGCCCCCACTTGCCACAACTAGAGAAAGCCCTCCCACACAAACGAAGACCCAACACAGCCCAAAATAAATAAATAAATATTAAAGGCATAGAAGAAAGGGGAAATTGTAGATAGAGTAAGGATCTAGGTTTTTAAAAAATTTACTCCAATAAAAAACATAAAATAAATTTAAAAAACAAACATAAGTAGGAGACATAAGCTTTTCGGAGTTTGTCCTGGAACATTCCACTACAATTTGCAACCTAGGAACACAACTTCCAGGAAGGCTCTCCTGCCCTTGTAACCAAAGCTAGGAATGTAGAAATCTGCCACCTTCTGGCCAATTCCCGCAACAACAGCTTTAATCCCAGTGCTCTTGGTCACTTAATAGTCACAAGGACTGCAGGGCTTTAAATGACACCTGCCTTCAAAAAATATCCTGCGGTCAGGAATGGACATTAATATGCAAAACAGTAGAAAATCTGGAGAAGACAATTTCAAGAGATAAATTTCCTCACAGTGTTTTTTTAAAAGACATGAAAAAATGTTCAACATCAAGAATTATTAGGGACATGCAAATTTAAACTATGAAAAGGTATTACCTCACAATAGTCCGAATGGCCATCAGAGAAAAGTGTCTGCAAACAATACATGCTGAATGGGTTTCCGAGAATGGATACACTCCTATGCTGTTGCTGGGATGTAAACTGGTAACAGCCACTAATCAGAACAGAATGAAGGTGCTTTTAAAAGGTAACAATTGGGCTACTATGTGATCCTGCCAAACCACTAATGGGCCTGTAACCCGAGAACACCAGAATTCAGAAAGACACAGGTACCCAAAAGTGCTCTTCAGCGATACTTAAAATAGCCAGACATGGATGCAAGCAAAATGTCCAATTACAGATGAATGGACAAAGAAGTGGTACATGTACACAATCAAATATTAGCCATGGAAAAGATGAAACAATGCCTTTGGCAGCACCACTGATGAACCTAGGGGTAATCATACTACATAAAGTAAGTCACAAAAAGAAAGACAAGGGCTTCCCTGGTGGTGTAGTGGTTGAGAGTCTGCCTGCCAATGCAGGGGACATGGGTTCGTGCCCCAGTCTGGGAGGATCCCACATGCCATGGAGCAGCTAGGCCCATGAGCCATGGCCACTGGGCCTGCGTGTCCAGAGCCTGTGCTCCACAACGGGAGAGGCCACAACAGTGAGAGGCCCACGTATAGCAAAAAAAATAAAAAGAAAGACAAATATCCTATGATATCATTTACTAGGGTTATCTAAAAATTGATATCCATGAGCATATTTCCACTGAGAAAGACCCATACAGACTTTGAAAAAGGGGAAAGGAATGGAAAAATTAGGATGTTGGGGTTAACATGCATTTAATAATTCATATAAAATATATAATCAAGAAGGACCAACTGGATGCCAAGGGAGGTCTACTCAACTCTCTCTAATGACCAACATGGGAAAGAATCTAAACCTGATTAGATATATGTATATGTATGAATGAACCAGATTCTGTACACCTAGAACAAACACAACATTGTAATCAAATTTACTCTGATAAGAAATAAAAATTAAATTAAACAAGAAGTAATGTGACACAAGATTTTGGGTATTTGTCCTGGCACTTTACACTCCAATTTATAACCTAGGAAGAGGAATTCCACTAAGACTCTGTTTTCCCTAGCAATCAAGTTGAGTTTGAATAAATTCCACTGCCTTGTTGCCCTTTCCTGCAACTTCAACTTTAAAAACAATGCTTATGGGTACTTAATATTTACAAGGGCTGTAAATGACACCCACAATCAGGAAATGTCCAGGGATAGGTAAGCAAAATAAATTCCAAAGGAACAGACCTCAAGATCCTATTTCAATAGGTAAATTTTACACTGTTTAAAAGAAAAGCACTTGAAAAGATGCTCTAATTCCTGTATTATTAGCATTATGGAAATCAAAACTACAATGAGGGATCATTTCACATGAGTAAGAATAGCCATCATCGAAAAGTCTACAAACAATAAATGCTTGAGAGGTTGTAGAAAAAAGGGAACCCTCCTATGCTGCTGTTGGGAACTAACGTGGTAACAGCCACTATAAATAACAGTATGGAGTTGCCTTTACAAGGTAAAATTAGAGGTACCATATGATCCAGCAGTCCCACTCCCAGGCGTATAACAGGAGAAAACCAGAATTGGAAAACACACATGCAATCATATGTGTACTGCAGCACAATTTACAATGTCTAAGACACGGAAGCAACCAAAATATCCATCAGCAGATGGATGGATAAAGAAGTGGTACATGTTCACAGTGAAATATTACTCAGAAATGAAAAAGAATGAAGGAATGCCATTTGCAGCATCATGGATAGAATTAGAGATAATCATACTAAGTGAAGTAAGTCAGAAAGAGAAAGTCAAATATTAGATGATACTACTTATAGCTGAAATTTAAAAATTGATACCAATGAACTAATTTACAAGAGAGAAACAGGGACTTTCCAGGTGGTCCAATGGATAAGAATCCAAGCTTCCACTTCAGAGGGCATGGGTTCGATCCCTGGTGTTGGGAGAACTAATATCCATGCCTCACAGTACAGCCAAACAAATAAAAGAGAGAGAAACAGACTCACAGACTTAGAAAACAAACTTATCGTTACCCAGTGAGAAAAGTGGGTGGAAGGAATAAATCAGGAGGCTGGGAAAAATATTTACACACTAATACATATAAAATAGATTATCAACAAGGACCTACTGTATAACAAAGAGAAGTCTACTCAACACTCTCTAATAACCTATGTGGGAAAATAATCTGAAGATGAACAGACATATGAATATACATAACTGAACAAGATTCTGTTCACCTACCACAAACAGAATATTTTAAATCAACTTTATTCCAATAAAAAAGAAAAATTAAATTAAAACAAAAACAAGAAGTAACAAAACAGAAGATTTGGGATGTTTGTTCTGCCACAGCCCACACTAATTTACAATCCAGGAGCCCGTCTTCCACAGTGGGTCTGGTTACCCAAGTAACCAGAGAGGGGCATGAAGGAAATCCTACCACCTGTGCCCATTTTCACAACAGCAACTTTAAAACATGTGCTTATGGGCACTTCATAGTCACAAGAACTGCCAGGGGGTAAATGAAACCTGCCCTTAACAAATGTCCTGTGGTAGTTATCGAACAAAAATCCAAAAGAGTCAGACTTTCAAAAAGCCTATGTCAACTGTAACTTTTTCTCACAGTGTTTAAAAAAAACATGCAAAGATGCTCAAAATCTCCAATTACTAGACACATGCAAGTCAAAACTACAGCAAGGTATCACCTCGCACAGTCAGAATGGCCATCATCAAAAAGTTTACAAACCATAAATGCTGGAGAGGACATGGAGAAAAGGGAACCCTCCTATGCTGTTGGTGACATGTAAGCTGGTAACAGCCACTATAAAGCAGACTCTGGAGATGCCTTTAAAAAGTAAAAATAGGGCTACCATATCATCCAGCAGTCCTACTTCTGGGCCTACATCTGCAGAAAGCCAGAATTCAAAAAGACAAATGCACCCAAACCCAAACATGCACTGCAGCACTATTTACAATAGCCAAGACATGGATGCAACCAAAATGTCCATCAACAGATGAATGGATAATGAAGAAGTGGTACATGTACACAATCAAATATTACTGAGAAATGAAAAAGGATGATCATCTCTAGGTCCATTCCTGTTGCTGCAAATGGCATTATTTCATTCTAAGGGAAGTAATTCAGATAGAAAAAGACAAATATCACATGATAACACTTATAGTGGAGTCTAAAAAATGATAGAAATGAACAAATTTATAAAACAGAAACACACCAACAGACTTCAGATATCCTTCAGTGAGGAAAATTTTTAAATCTGTTATCAATCATTAAATGTCAACCTGAAAAATGTAAACAATAAATAACATTGTAAAGGTATTAATTCTCCCCAAATAAACCAATACCAGGCATTAGCAAACTAACCCTGGAGATCACATCCAGCCTATCACCTTCTTTTGTAAATTAAATTTAATGAATGACCCACAAGAAAGCCCATAATGAGACGTCAGGTCACACCTCTCAACGTGGCTATTATTCCAAACTATACAAATGTGAAATGTTGTTCATGACATGAAGGGAATCCTAGTACACTGTTGGTGGGATTGTAAATTGGTACACCCACTATGAAAAGAATATGGAGGTCCTGAGAAAAGCTACATGTAGAACTATCATATTAGCCAACAATTCCACTGCTTGGTATATGTCCAAACAAAATGAAGACACCAATTTGACAAGATGCATGCATCCCAGTGTTCATAGCAGCATTATTTACAATTGCCAACATATGGAAGCAAACTGAAAGTCCATCAACAGATAAGTGGATAAAGAAGATGTGGTATGTATACACAATAGACTATTACTCAGCCACTAAAAAGGATCAAATTCTGCCATTTGCAACAATGTGGATAGGCCTAGAATATTTATACCTACTCAAATAAGTTAGAGAAAGACAAATACTCTATGTTCTCACTTCTCTGTAGAATCTAAAAATGCAGGAAAGGAACGTACATAACAAAACAGAAATAGACTCAGAGAAAAAATTAGTGGTTACTGGTGGGGTGAGTGAAGGGGGGAGGGAAAGACAGTAGTTTGTTTCTCTAAATCCAATACCCCTATGAATGAAATAAACAAAAAAGGATATATAGTACAACACAGGGAAATACAGCCATTATTTTGTAATCACTTTAGTGGAGCATGATCTATAAAAATATCAATCCATATGTTGTTCCCCTGAGACTAATGTAATATTGTAAATCAACTATACTTCAATTTAAATAATCCATAGGGTGGCTGAATGGATTAAAGAAAGTTCAATTATACTGTGTACAAGAGATTCATGTTAACTTCTAATCCATACATAGCATAAAATTGAATGATTGGAAAAAAAAATACTCCATGAAAATGATACTTGCCTAAGTAGTCTATTGTGAGGTAAAAAAGACTTAAAGTCAAACATCTCAATGGAAAGTGGGTTATCATATAATGATAAATGGATTAATTCATCAAGAAATCATGATAATTATAAATATGTATGTATCCAGCTTTGGAGCCTCTCAACATATAAAGAATATATTAACCCACGTGAAGGGGAACATGTGCAGAAATAAAATAATGGTAAGAAATATCAATATCCAACTTTCAACACTATAGATCATCTGGACAGAATATCCATTAGGAAACACTGAACTTGAACACACACTTGATAGCAAATGAACCCAACGTACATCTACAGTATATTCCACTCAACAGCAGAAAAATTTCCACTGTTCTTAAGTACACATAGAACACTGCCTAGGGTAGATCCTATGTTAAGACACAAAACAAGTCTTTAAAAATCCAAGAATATTGAAATCACATCAAGGATCATTTCCAACCACAATGGTATGAAATTGAAATTCAATATTTAAAAGAATAATTGAAAAGTCAAGAACACTTAGAAATTGAATAAGCTCCTGAATAGCCAAAGGATACAGGAATAAATCAAAAGGGAAAGTTAAAAGAAATCTTAAAGCAAACAAAATTGGAAACACAAAGTGCCTAAATTTATGGAATACAGGAACAAGACTGCAATTCAAACTAACAATAGAAGTACCATACCACCCAGCAATCCAACTACTGGACATTTACCATGAGAAAACCATAATTCAAAAACAGTTATGTACAACAATGTTCATTGCAGCTCTATTTACAATGGCCAGGACATGGAAGCAACCTAAGTGTCCATCGACAGATGAATGGATAAAGGAGATCTGCAACATATATACAATGGAATATTACTCAGCCATAAAAAGAAACAAAACTGAGTTATTTGTTGTGAGGTGGATGGATTTAGAGACTTTCCTACACAGAAGGTGTAGAAAGAGAAAAAAAGAGAAAATTCGAACAACCCCTAACACCACACACAAAAATAACTTCTCAATGGATTAAAGACCTTAATGTAAGAACAGACAGCATAAAACATAGAGGAAAACACAGGAAGAATTCTCGGACATAAACCACAACAAGATCTTTTTTGATGCACCTCCTAGAGTAATGGAATAAAAAACAAAATAAACAAATGGGTCCTAATGAAACGTAAAAGCTTTTGCAAAGCAAAGGAAACTACACACAAGATGAAAAGACAACTCTCAGAATACGAGAAATATTTGCAAATGCATCAACAGACAAAGGATTAATCTCCCATATATATAAACAGCCCATGCAGCTCAATATTAAAAAAACAAACGACCCAATACAAAAATGGGCAGAATATCTAAATAGACATTTCTTCCAAGAAGACATAGAGATGGCCAAGAAGCACATGAAAAGGTGCTCAACGTCACTAAGTAGAGAAATGCAAATCAAAACTACAACGTATCACTCCACACCTGTTAGAATGAGCCTCATCAGAAAAGATACAAACAACAAATGCTGGAGAGGGCTGGAGAAAAGGAACCCTCTTCCACTATTGGTAGGAATGTAAACTGACGCAGTCACTATGGAGAATAGTATGGAGGTTCCTTAAAAATCTAAGAATAGAACTACCATATGATCCAGCAATGCCACTACTGGGTATATACCCAGAGAAAACCATAAATCAAACAGAAACATTCACCACAATGTTCATTGCAGC